>NW_009707260.1:575-4609 GCF_000703405.1 Apaloderma vittatum | reverse complement strand
AGTCTTTTCTCCCACAGAATGTTGCAAAAGGCTTCCTGTTCAAGTCACATTCAAGGTCTTGAAGGTGTCAGTCACTACTAATGTTGCAGAAAGGTGGTAAATTACTACATCAGCAGTTTGTTGTGACGAGCCTTGTGGTTCCGAACTATGCGTTCTTGTGATGATGAGACAATCCTTTCTTTCTCTGAGTCCCACACAGAGGGAAGGACGTGTGACAGGATGTGATCCTGTCACTTCCGGGACAAAGCATTTGGATGTGCCAGCTCTCTGATGTGTCTTGATTCGCTTGATACTTTTGTTAAGCAACAGAATACGGTGTTTACGTCAAGCCAGCTCTATAGTTTTCACTGAGGATCCCTTCTCTGGCAAACATGGGAGCTCAGACATTCTGTAACTGCATTGACTGTGGACAATTGTGTGAAGGTATCCAAAGAAGAGGCCAACGCTTTGCTGTCTTTCCTTTCCCCGCGTGCCCAACAATTCTCTACTCCCTCCCTCCGACTCACTAGACTTGTCTTGCTTGTCTCTGCAGATTTCACTCTTTAGTTCTTGCAACACTTTTGATTCTGTAGTTGTAACTGTTTGTCACATTGACCCAATTATTTTGCTCCATCTTTCTTCCCTAGGAATCAAAGTGACAGAGCCCTGTAATCTGCTGCTCGTCTGAGATTTTTAGTATTGAGTTAAATAGATTGCTGATGATGTAAGCTGGTTCCTGCCTGCTCTGTGTTTAGCTGGCTTGGAAATTCCATGGCATGGCAAGGTCAAAGCATTGAGGTGTGGATTTGTTGTTGGTTCCTCACAAGAAGAATCTCTCACAGATCTAATGGGATCCTGCCCTTGGAGCCTTGCACAACTCAGAGCCAGAGTCATTGTACCAAGAGTTTCAGGCTCTTTTGGTGGCAAAGACAAGGGGCTATTGTGATGGCTGGATATGGCTTCCCAAAGCAAAGGGCATTGAGGAAATACTTCCCTGGAGGTCCAAATTTCTGCTGCATGATCTGAGTTGTTTATTGTCCAAAGAGACAGAGGTATTTAGGAACCTGAGGATGTGGTCAGGCATCTGAGAGAGAGTCAGTCTTAGATTTAGCCAAATCATGCATGGTTTTCCACTCATGGAAGAGCTGTTGGACCTTCAGCAGTCACCTCCAGCATGTTTATTCTTTAGAACCTACTACTGACAGTAGACAATTCCATTTGAACAGCTGCATGACATCTTCAGCATCAGCCTTATCATAAATTAAGGCTCTCTCTGGAGGTGTCAGCTTTTCCATAGTGACTGAAGGGAGCTAAAATACTAGCTTAGTTTTAGCTTATGGCCATGCTGTTCTCTTAGCCAGTGGCTTATGCTTAGGCTGAGAACCTCTACTTATTCCTCCAACCTGCATGTTGTGTCTCACGTCCTTTCACATGATGTCCCTTCTTAAAGCAGAGATGGATGATCTGCCCAAATTCCCCTACCTAGACTTGTTCATATTTCCCTGCTTTTGTGATTCTAAATATCTCCCAAGTGAGAAAATAGAGGCTAGTGCTTTAAAATTTGATAGGTTCCTCAGAAAAGCTGTGGTAGGCCCCTCCCTGGAAGTGTTCAAGGCCAGACTTGGACAGGACTTTGAGCAACCTGGTCTGGTGAGAGGTGTCCCTGACCATGGCAGGAGTGTTGGAATGAGATGATTTTTGATGTCCCTTCCAATCCAAGCCATTCTATGATTCTATGATAACAGTCTCTTACCTGACCTCATCCACAGTTCGTTGCATGGACTTCACATAGTTTAGGTGAAAGAACTTGAGAAAAAAAAATGGTTAGAACTTCCATCAGCAAGTATAAATGCTAAGTTATGGGAATCTTATTTCAGGCAGGTATATGGAATGAAACTGGTCCTACTCAAAAGGCAAACTGCATAGAAGTCTGAGTCTGGCACATCTTGCAAGTTCCCCACATGGACAGACACCATCTATTTGAAAAACATGAGAATAAGTATTTAACTTCCCAAAGGAAATGTAAAACTTGAAGAATGGATGTGTGATCTTGGCAGTTTAGACATCCACACTTTTCATCTTTGTTTAAAGCACATTCATTTGCACCTGATTTAGCCATAAAGAATGGAAACACTCTGCTTAGGGCAAATGCATGAGTCAATGCACTCAGCAGTTTCTCATCTTCATTGGCAAACAAGTATTTTTTCCCTGATTGATATTTTACCATGACAAATTCACAGGAAAATATACTACTGTGTGGACTCATAGATTGACAGTGTGGTTGCCTTGAATTGTGGCTCTAGCTGAATCACAAAATCAAAGGAAGCACTTTTCTTTGCTGGTGTGTGTGGTGGAAACACAAGACACTTTCGTTCTTCACCTGACAAAATCAGGGAATGTGAAGTAGAGCACAAAATCAGAGAACATATAGTGGCATGTTGTTCCTTTAGAACACAGCACAGAGGATGTTTAGCATGTTAGTTATCAAATGCAAAACCACGTTTCTATCTCGTTCTGGCATGCTGCACAACTCTGTCAGCTCATGTCTGTAATGAGAGCTCTTCAACAAGAAATTATTTTTTTTCCTGCTTCTTTGGCATGACATGCTACAGCCACGTATTTAAATCCCCATGTAGTAGCTTCAGCACTATGAAATCCATGAAGTATTAGCTTCAGCATACTCAGTGCCCATAGCCAGAGTGTCCCTGAATTCCGTCTGGAATTCCAACACAAGTAGCAGGATTCAAAAGGCATTATTTTGTGTTTAGGAAATAACAATGTCCATGCAACGCTATTGCTGAGTTAGCAGTTTGGTAGCACAAAATCACACAGAATCACTGAGGTTTGAAGGGACCACTTGAGATCATCTAGTCTAATCCCCCTGCTGAAGCAAGGTGTTGTGGGTTGACCCCAAAAGGCAGATGAGCACCACACAGTGCTTTCTGACTTCCTCCTCAGTGGAGGAGGGAGTCAGAAGGGTAAAAGTGCTGAGATAAAGATAGGTTAATAGGTAAAGCAAAAGCTACATGTGCAAGCATAGCAAAATAGGGACTTCTTTCACTATTTCTCATTGTCAGGCAGATGTTTAGGCCTTTCCAGGAAAGCAGGGCTTCATTATGCTTAACGGTTACTTGGGAAGACAAACACCATAAATCCAAACACCTTCCCCTACCTCCTTCTATCCTCCACCTTTTATTGCTGAGTGTGACTTCATGTGGTATGGAATATCCCTTGGTTCAGCTGGGGTCAGCTGTCCCAGCTGTGTCTCCTCCCAACTTCTTGTGCATTCCCAGCCCGCTCACTGGTGGGGTGAGGTGAGAAAAAGAAAAGGCTTTGATGCTGTTTAAGCCCTGCTCAGCAATAGCTGAAACATCTGTGTGTTGTCAACACAGTTTTGGTCACAGAAGGCAGAACCATATGAACTGCTGTGAAAGAAACCTAACTGCTATGAAAAAAATCCCAGCTGGACTAACTACAGTCCCCACTCATTATTCCGTGCCAGTTACATCACGCTCAGGACCCACATTACCCAATACACTCTCATTAATTACCAGCCTCTTTCCTGTCGTTTGATTTATGCACAGATACTATTCCCCTAGTCTTTGGGCCACTCCTGTAAAATGCCCACAGCATGTCCATAAATTGGCCACTGGGGTCAGTTAGTCCGTGATTTGGGCTCTGTGCATTGACAGTCGCTCAGGTCAGGAGAGTCGGTGTGTTGTGTGGAGTTAGTGGGCACCAAAGCCAGTGCAGGTCAGGTCACTGCTGCCCTCACACTGCTTGTTGGGAGGCTCGTTGCCTGTTGGTTTAGGTGGATCCTGCTGTAGCACTCCTAGAACATGCAGCCCAGATCATGGGTTACAAATTGAAGCTGTATCCATTACAGTCTCCAGCCCTGCTCCCTGTGGACCTGGCCATGGGGTTTAACACTGCAATGCACTCCTGCCCTTGCCCCTGTTCTGGCATGGGCTTACCCTCAGAGCACAGTCCCTCAGGGGGTACCTGCTCCAGTGTGGCCTCTGACATGGGTCACGGTCTCCTCAGGGTCATTCCTG
>NW_009707260.1:0-314 GCF_000703405.1 Apaloderma vittatum | reverse complement strand
ACCCCCCAGCAAGCACAGGAGCCTACCAATTAACAGCTGAACAGCTGGAACAGCTGTAAATTCGGTCTGGCATGCTCCAGTCAGATTCAACGTTATCTTGAATCCTTTGAGCTCAATGCTGGGCACCAAAAAGAAGTTTTAGTGGCTTAACCCCAGTAGGCAGCTAAACGTTAATCAACACTTACTGGCTTTCCCCAAGTGGGAAGGGGGAGAGAATTGGAAGGGCAAATATGCAAAATCTCCTGGCATTTTAGTCAGTAAAATAACAGCTGAGTGCACAAGCAAAGCAAAATAAAAATTCTTGACACAGTGCA
>NW_009707259.1:0-4769 GCF_000703405.1 Apaloderma vittatum | reverse complement strand
AGGGAGGTGGTTGAGTCACCATCCCTGGAGGTGTTTAAGAGACAGGTGGATGTTGTGTTGAGGGACATGGTTTAGTAGTGTTGATAGGGCCAGGACAAATGTTGGACTTGATGATCTTGAAGGTCTCTTCCAACTGGAACTGTTCTATGATTCTACAGGGGTGAAAACTGTGAAGGTTTAAAGCTATGATTTAGCCATATTGAGCTAACTAAACACTTGTGAACAGATATGAAGGACACAAGGCAATATTTCATATTGGACAAAAGGTGACACAGAATAGCAGGCCATGGGCACAGAAAGTTTGCTGAAATTGTGCATGAAACTACTAACTGAAATTGTTCATGAAACTACCAAGAAGTAGTTGAGAGCAGAAGAGAAGGTGACCATAGAAGACATCCTGCACAAGAATACCAAAGAAAGAGCTTTAAAAACTACATTCACTTAAATAGACAGAGTACTGGGAACACTTCCTTACAACACATTGACAGACTGACCACAGATTAAAAGGAAGTTTTTCAGAATGTTATCCTAGCCCCAACCATATCCACACTTCTACTATTTCTTTAACAAATTAGCCTTATGCAAATACAGAGCACTAACATCTGCAATCTTGGATACTTCAAAGGCAGATTGGTTGTTGCTCTGCATATGGATGCTAAGAATCTGAGATGATATCAACTGGATTTCCAACCGGCATGCTGGCACACTCCACTGAAGTCAGATGACTTAAGTCAAAGTAAATTTTTGTTATCATTATTAATACTGAAAACATGCCAATGGTAGCTTAAGCAATACAACGGTACTACACAAAACCACTATTTCCTAAAGCATAAACCAGTCTAATACAAGATGTAAGAATAAACCACAGCACAGAAAGACTACAGCCTTAGAGAATAGCACTGCTAAATGGTATACAGAAATCAGGCTCTATTTCACAGCAAATAGCATAGATTTTTCTGGTGCCTTCTGTAGAACCTTACGTACCTTTCCTGACCTTGTATGTATTAAGGGACAAGCAGTAAACTGCAGCTGAAAATGAGACAAGCACTGAATGCTGTTTAAAGTGAGGGCTGAAAAGATGCCTCCAACTCTGGTTTCAGAAAGCTACTGCCACATTTGTCTGTCATACCACAGCTGCCTTTTCCCTCACCCCTCACCATTACTTTCAAAATGATCACAGAAATTGGGAACGACACAGGAACTGTGCTGAACCCGTATTAACAGAACATTGCCTGTACTTGGCCAATTCCCCTTAAACTGAACAGAGGAGCTACCTTGCAATAGCGGGAGGCAAGCTAGCTGTCTGCAAGACCCAGACTAATCAATTCAAGCTAAGTTTTTTCAGAAAAAAATCCAAACCGAAACACAATATTCACGAAATTGTGTTTGTGAGGTGTTACTCAAGTTCCTAGAGCTGGTAGAATAAGAAATGCTAACAGACATATGGTTTTTGACACTTAAATATATTTCATAACAAAGAAAAAACAATGTTCAAGGCTGCTGAAGGAACATTTATTTAGCCGCTGTAAATGAAGGCTATGTCCATCAATCTCAAGCACTCATCTGAGTAATAGTCAGTTAACTCTGATTACCTGCAATGCTGAAAGGCACTAAAATCATTGGAAACTATCTTTCCTAATCAAAATAGAAAAGAAAGTTTGGAAAAAAATATTATTATAGCTTACTTCAAAGAAGATGCTGTAAAATAAGAAACACGTAATATTGAAAGATTTGTTAGAACTTCAGTCCTAATTTATGAACAAATATTTCTGCCATTTGAAAGAGAATGGAATCCGTTTTCATAAAATGCACTTAACTCTGAAAATGTGCACTGCTTGCACACTAAACCCACACAACATTAGGAAACCTCATAAATTCTCAAACACAAGCAGAATTACACTCGTCATGCATTTCCTTTCAGTCTGTCATGAAGCTTGGAGACACAATGGTTCTCCTCAAAACAGACTTCTTCAAACGTGAAAGCAATTTGAAACTCCAGGAAAAGCTTCAAATGCAGTTCACAAACCAAAACAAGCCCTATGAAGCAGTGCTCACCCAGTCCTGAAATATGATGACATACTGCAGCACTTAGATAGCAGCGTGATTTATTATGTTTATGCCTCTTGTATGGAACTATGTTCACTTAGGAACAAAGCTCTCTGTAACAGACAGATACTGCTAAATCAAATTGTCCTGGTTTAGTGGCCACAGTCCAGCGCTAACTCTTGACGCCATTATCTATTTCTGTCTCTTTCCAAGCCTCATCTTTCCTTTAGGCTAGTTACTAGTCATTCACTAAAAAAACTTTTAATATCATTCAAAAACAGTGTTAAAAATACATTGATTTACAGAACAACGCACACAGCGCGTGCATGTTTGGGTGCTGGATTTCACAGTAGTTTCAGATTATGTATCTTTGTGTCAGGATTACTTATATTCTACTGTGCTTAATATACATTACTTGATGCTGTAAAGTAAGAGTACAGAACCTTCAAACCTTCAACACAAATTTAGTGACTAACTAGTAAAATATGTGCAGTGACACACCTGACCACAAAGCTCCCTCCACAAGTACGATACTACTGAGCAATGTGTATCAGGATATCACATCGGTGCTTGAATACTTTAACAATAAAATAAAAAATAAATATTAAAAAATCTGCTGCTAGTCAGTACAACTGGAGAATGAAATGAAATTTAGAAGTTGAAAGATACTTAAAATTCACCATCAGCACATTCTACACCAAGTTATAAACAGTACAATATGACATGGAGAATTGTATCCATGCAGACCGTGTACCAAAGTGCTTTCTGTGAACATCTGATTTGCTCAGTGGTCTTGGTAAAAATAAGAGCGCTAGGCTTCCAAGTTTGGCCTTTAGCTTATGGTCACAGTAGCCTTCAGTGGATAACTACTAAAGATCATTCAGTAAAAGCTAAATCATCCACAGAAAGACAGAAATGGTGGAAACTAATAAGAAAATCAAACTGCTCCAGCAAAGTGCAGTCCTCGAAATTTATCCTGGAATTTTCAGTCTGGACCTTCTAATAACAAGTTCCATTAATAAATACAAAAGCTGAATAGAGACAGCATCATCTGTATCCACAGAAAGGGAAGAAAAAAATATGTAGTCCTCAGAGTAAAATAGCAATGATACCATAATGCTTCAAAATTTTAAAAAATAAGTAAGAAACACAGGAAAAAGTAAATTAATTTTAAAGCATAATTTTGTTTCTGTAAACATATGTATTTATATATGTATACACCTGCACATGGACAGATAGAGACAGACAGGTAGAGCACTTTTTTTTGGTTAGTTTTTAATCTACCAGTCATGATGTCTACGCATCTCTAGAAATGATCTGCCTCTTTCTAACACTTTCCCCATTTTTCTTACCCAAGTATTGCTCCACTATTTACTACATGAAACTTGATTAAACAGACATCAAGGACAGTGAAAGTATAAACTTTTCTCTTTGTTTTTCATTTTTGGCACAATGTCGAAGTTTAAGCCTAGGCCAGCCATTAAATTCTGACAGATGTTCTCCGTGATCCCCCCACCACCCTCCAGGAGAAGATAACAGGGGAACCAGTCAGAGATAATTTGAGGTTAAAAAATACTTGAACCAGTATAATGAAAAAGAAAAATAATGTTAACAATAACAATGAAAACAGCAAACTATATACAGATATTATACAAGTATACAAATATATTTAAAGATGCAAGATAGTATGTTAATACAGAACCCGCACCCTCTGGATGACAACTAGATCCTGACCATAACAGTTCCAGACTGGACTCGGCAGTAGATGGGTGCACAAAACGATAGCTCAAAAACACACAGAAAAGGAGCCGTACCTCTCCCACCAAGACAGGCAGGAGAAAACAACTTGTCCTGACAAATGGTGCTCCTCTGCAACATGAAAACAGGAGTCCAGAATGCCAGCACCACAGGAAGAGATGACAAACAGCCATTAACAATCATTCCAGCATAGCAGGCACTAAGGGACCCAGGGCTCTCCTTGGGGGCCCTTATATACTGAGCACAAGGGAAGGAAAACTATGTTTGGTCCATTTGGATCACCTGACCCATCCTCTCCTCCCCATAGGCACAGCTGTCCCCTCTGCCCCATGGTAACGGTCACCAGTGCCAGGCATCCCAGGAAAACTTTTATCCTGGTGCTCTGAAACCAGGACACAACAACGACAGAATAATGCTTCTTACTGAAGGAACCTCTCCTGTATTCCTTCTCCAAAAACTTGCCCTCATTTGGGGTACCAGTCTTCTATTGTCATGAGAGTTTTGATTAAACAGAAATTACAAGATCAGGTATTCTCTTAGTTAAAGAAAGGTAAAGAAGTCTTGGAGGACTGCCATGCCTCTCCCAATCCACTGAATTGCACACTTGCATGGTCTTCTCAAACCACAAAAGCTGTGGTGCTGGCGTGGTTCTCCCTTGGGGCACCAGGGGCACCACTATGTATTTAGGAAAACATAGGTTTGGAGGGATGAACAGAGGGCAGACAAAGCTGATGAGGCACTGTAGCGGACTGATTCGTGGATTTTGCCTTAAACATTTCTTGTAATTTTTTACAAGCTCCCAGCATGGTCAGAAAACTTATGGAACTTTGCAGAGAGGCGATCTGAAATGCCTCAGACAGTCCTGGCACCGAATATGTAAAGAGATTAGGAAATCTTGTGGAGGCAGGATGGCCTTATCTCTAGCATATCCTAAAAAGAGATGGGGCATTCACACGTTAATGATG
>NW_009707258.1:0-3965 GCF_000703405.1 Apaloderma vittatum | reverse complement strand
TATTTATATTTATATTAATATTGGGGAAAGAAGGAGTTATGTCTACAAGGTCCCATTATTCAGTGACAGCCCTATTTGGCCTAGATGTTTTCCCACTGAAGTTTGTGGAGGTTTTGCAACTGTTTTTAGTCTGATTTTGCACTGCATTTATGCTGGTGGTGTAGTTTCATCAGATTTCAGTGCAGGCCAAAGTCGAGGTGCTTTATAAATCCTATTTATGTATAAACATTAAAGAAGATGAAACAGTCTGCAGTGAACCATATAGATGGAAGCGAATCTGTCTTTTTTGTTCTAGTGTCCAGCTAAAGTATGTAGCACACAACAGTCCCTGACAACATCTTCGGCTCATATCAAGGAGAGAAAGGTGCCCGTCTTGCAGTTCACGCTGAAACATCCTCGACACTGTCAGACACTCATGGCTGCAGAGTTTAAGGCTGAGCATGTCTTTAACTCCAGAGGTGTGAAGTAATATTTTCTGTCAACTTGATGAGCATTTTTCTTCCAGAGTTTAGCCTTCAGATCCACAAATCTCAGCGGCAAGTAGTACACAAATCTTGGACGTAAAATTGGGCAGCAGGTAAAACCCACTGGTTTTAATTCTCTTTTAATCTGTGCTGAGCTGCTTTTCTTTAAATTGCTGCTACAGCTACTTAGTTTCCCTCCCCAGCATTACCAGGTGTTGAGGTTTGTGGCAGGTTTCTTAATGTGATTGTTTCTTCTTGCTTGAATGGTGGAAGATAATAGCTACCCTGTAGCTATCTGGAATGGCTACTCCAAAATGGATCAGATTACAGCCTCTGAACAGGTCTCATTTTTTAAACTGCTTTGCAGCAGTCTTACAGAAAGCTGAAAGTCTTCAAAGTCAGAATTAATGTGCCGTGGCTGTGGGGTGAGCAGGGGGCAGGTACTAAAAACACAGCAAGAGCATAGTCATAGATTGAAGTATTTTGGATTCTTGTCTTCAGAGTACTAAGAAGAGAACCAAGAAAAGGCACTGGGGAACAGACACCAAAGGGCTGTAGAACTCCGGAGGAAATTCTTTAACTGAACTTCTGGATCCAAAGGCCACAACTGCCCTTGTTTAGTGGCTCAGTAACCCTGAAAGTATGAGTTTGCTGGGTGCCCCTTGCTAAACTAAGGATCCTGAATTGTCATTCCACATGAGCACAGTCTAAACTAGGTTTCTGGGCTCTGAACGCCTTCTGGAACCCCTAACTGGTTTAGGTCCTTCATAAAAGCTAGTCATTACCCTTCTCTTTTTTAAATGCATTTACAGCACTTAGCCTAATGCCTAGTACACTCAGTAGGTAAAAGGGAGCCTGGAATTTTAAATCCTAGTTAGCCTTAGGATTTCCAAACCTTCGTATTCGTATTCTCAGAGAAGAGTGCTACTCCTGGCTACTTCTGATGCTTTTGGGTTTTCTTGATTTTTTTACATTACTCAAAAATATTTTCTCTCCCCTTCCAAAAATAAGATCATATTTATCTTGTGCTTTGCTCAGACAGTGGGTTTGGTTAATTGGTTTTAGTTTGGAGGGGTTTTTTTTCATTTTTTTTCTTTGGCTGGTTGGTTTTTGTTCTTGTGGAAGTGAGAGCAGGGTTAACAAAATATGGAAGAACAGTGAAAATACTAGAGAATTTGCTACAAAAGGCAAGTAATATCAGGAGCTACTAGTTATGTATGGAGAGTGGTTTCTTACTAATGCAATTCTCTGTCAGGAAAGACAAGAAAGGGAAAAAAGGATAAAATGGGAAAACACAGGCAAAAGAAAACAAATCTTGCAGTAGAGGTTATTTTAGTCTTGTTTCTATAAATGCTATCCTGATATTTTTTCCACAGTATTAGTTGCAGCACTGGCAGAAGTTAGAACTTTACACAGTAGAGGAGGATGAACCAAGAGGAAACTGTCTTTAAGCACACCACTATATAGAACATTTAAACTCTGAAAAACACAGATTTATGACCTGTTATACCTCACACAGTAGTGGCATCTCGACTCTTGCAAAAGAACCACAGCAATACTAAAGGTAAACCTCGGCTGACAAAAGCATGGAACAAAAAATTTCAGCTTATCTTTAAAAAACTATCACAATCACAAGCGTGTTTAAAAATGAAGCTTTGAGCTTGATGAAAAATTATAAAGTCTAAAGCGACATTTCAGTAGAATCACATTTTTTGTTCAAACCTTTCAGACTGGGAGGCTGAGCATGCAGGTGCCCTTCAGCAGATTCTAGTGTAACATCTACTCTGCTTCAGACCTGACATTGAGTGGAGAGAGAAATTGTGGATTACAGAAGAAAATGCCTTTGGGAACTAAGTCCAGACTTACAGTATTAGCCTTTCAGGAGTGCCTAAACCCAGGCTAAAATCAGACTCCCTGTGTCTATTCTTCCCTAGGTCCTGTGACTCACATCAGTGTCCCAGGTTCAGCTCCACAAGGAGGTGTAGGAAAAATCCCCGCTCCAAAAACCTGTAATGAGGGCATTTTCTCAGAGGTGAGAGAGTGAGCGGAAACCATAGACTGGGGAAAGTTTAATGTGCTAGTGAGTGCTTTGCCCACTAAGGTTTAGTGCAAAAACACATGTATTGCCTCTTCTTCCAGGAGTTGCACAGAGTGTAGAT
The DNA here is from genome assembly GCF_000703405.1 of Apaloderma vittatum. Classification (NCBI taxonomy): domain Eukaryota; kingdom Metazoa; phylum Chordata; class Aves; order Trogoniformes; family Trogonidae; genus Apaloderma; species Apaloderma vittatum. The sequence goes on along the minus strand of NW_009707258.1, from coordinate 1,342 downwards.
GGCTCTCTGCCTAGACCTGGATTATGATGGAAATACAGCCTGGAGATACGAGCTCATGCTCCTTAAGCAAGAACTTTGGAGCATATTTGAAGACCTAAAGCTAGATACCCAGAGGATTTTCAGGTTAAGTATGTAAGCACATGCAGGATGAGGCACTATTTGAAAGCTGTAAGTCTAGGTTGCTATGTGGGAGAAATGCCCAAAACTTTGATTTAGGTGTCTATTTCTCAAACTAGATGGGATTTTGGCAACCTGGTTCCCATCTAGAGTGAAGGTAAAAAAATATTTTTGACACTTGTTGATGTGAAAAATGTTGTCAATACACATTTTCTACAGCAAATTAAAACCAAATTATTTCCTGCATTTATAGCTAAGCCTAAAGTGATAAACAAGAATAGCTTCCTCTGCACACTTTCAAAGAGAAGCCAAATTACAAATTATACAAGGAACTATTCTGTATTCTGGTTGCTCATTATAGCAGTAAAAATACCTGTATCTACCAACAGTGTTTTCATTTGTAAACTAATTCTGCACTTAACCACATTCCCGAATGGGAAGAACTAAGACAAATCCAGTCCTGTTTCTATGAGCTAGACATATTTTTTTTCTTTCTGTTTTTTTGTCCCAACTTCTCCGAAATGCTCCTGTGTTTATTAATGGTGCCTCTTTAAGCTAAAATGCCATAATATAGAACTGAGTAGCCTGGAAGAAAGTGACGTTTTTCAGAGGAAGGTGAATAAGGAACTGTAAAACCATGTCTTTTTGCCCAAGTCAGATAAGGCTTTAATCTCTAATCCAATTAGCAGTTAAACTCGTAAAGCCCCAAAATTACATCACAGCTCTCTTAACTTTGTGTTTCAAAACCCAGTGCTTCCCTAGGGTTAATAACTTACCTGCAAAGTGAGACAAGTTTGGGCTAGTTTAATTCAGATAACTTCATTTTCCCTGTTTTCCAAGTTAATCTTTCCAGAGCTATTAAGTCCACACTTAGCCTGTGGATTAATCACAGAATCACAGAATCACAGAAGGTTGGAAGGGACCTTGAAAGATCTAGTCCAATCCCCCTGCCAGAGCAGGATCACCTAGAATAAGTCATAAAGGAACGCATCCAGGCGGGTTTTAAACACCTCCAGAGGAGACTCCACAATCTCCCTGAGCAGCCTGTGCCAGTGCTCTGTCACCCTCACAGTGAAAAAGTTTTTTCTAGTATTTCCATGGAACATCCTATGCTCCCGCTTGTATCCATTGCCCCTTGTCCTGTCATTGGACATCACTGAAAACAGCCCGGCTCCATCCTCCTGATACTCATCATTTACATATTTATAAACATGAATGAGGTCAC
>NW_009707257.1:0-2302 GCF_000703405.1 Apaloderma vittatum | reverse complement strand
GAATTTGATGGAATGTGTTGTATGAATTTGTAAGATCGTTCACAGAGTATACACAAACAGCTATCTGACCTTCAGCAACAGTTTAACAAGATTTCGTACAGTACTGACCCCTTTTCAGAATGGCTCAATTCATTGAACCTTAGGCCTTGGCTAACAGCACTGATAAAATGGGTAGTGGGAAAGAGAAATAAAATAAATTGTAATTCAATTTGCTAGAAATAAAAAGCTGGATTACTTAACACCTACTTGGCAAAAACATGCTTTAGTGTTGGGGCCTACTACATAGAAACTTGGTGAGGTCACTGATCGACAGAAAGTGCTGAGGCAGCTAATTATAAGACTACTGAAGACAATGCAGGTTTCGGAAGTATCTCTGGTAAGAAGGTAGGCCAGAAGAATCAGGAGATTTGACGCTGTGCACAAAAGCCTATCACAGTGACTAGTTAGGTGCGTGCTCGTCACGTGGACAGTAGCGTGTAACCAATCATGTAGTGCATGGACAGGGTATATGACCAATCATGTAACAATTATGTCATGCTGTACACGTGTAAGGAACTAACTATGGTATATAAGTAGCCTTCTGATTGGAATAAACTTGGCGTTACGGACCATCATATTGGTGTGCTGTTCGTCCGGCTCGCATGGATTCCCCACACTCCACCTCAAAGGATTTTCTATCTAAGTCAAAGTTGAGGTGTTAGAATCATAGAATGGCCTAGGCTGGAAGGGACCTTAGAGATCATTTAATCCAACCTCCCTGTCATGGGCAGTGATGCCTCTCAACTAGATCAGGCAACACATGGGGACCGAACAGGAATCAAACCCGCAACCTTGGTGTTATCAGCACCACACTCAACCGACTGAGCTAACCAGCCCCCTAGTTGTGACAGGTAAAGAAAATTATATTCCTGTTAGCTGTGACAGAAAGTGAGACTTGGTAGAAACTAGGAGAGGCAGATGAACTGGGGAGGATAATACAAAATGTTTTGGTGGTCCCAGAGAAGAATCTGCATAAATCTAAACTGATAGGAGAATGAGGAAGGAGTGCTTAAGATTAGAATGAGCCCTACAATAACAAAAGACATTGGTAAGGGAAATCAGATAAAAGTGATTCAAGTATAAATAAACACACAACATGTCGAGAAGTTACAGCCTCATATGTAAGTTGATCCTGATTTATATCTGGAATATGTTTGTTTATTTTCATTATTAACTGGCTGGAGCTGGTAGGAGATACAAGTAGTAACCCCCATCCTTCAGATCAACCTGTTAAATCCACCTCTCACTTGCAGTCTATTACCAAGTATCTAGCCTAACTAAACACAAAACCGGGCTTCAAAAGCAACTTGAAGCTTTGAAATTGATGCAGAGAACAGCTCAAGTTTTCTGATGTCTTATTCCCTAAATATATATCATCTTTTTCCATTACTGTGTGGTAAAGGCATGCACTGACCTTGCTGAATGACTGCAGCAGGTTGTGAATAATGTATGAAATGCACAACTTCTGCCCGGTGCATGAAGAATATAGATAGTGTTGAGCAATCGGGACTGTTCTGGACTGTCCTGGACTGTCCTGGACTGTCCTCTCATGCCTACCAGTGTTCAGTACTACTCTAAAATCTGTCTCTTTGTCAGAAGAAGGCCAAAATGCATTACAAAGCAAAATTATTTTGGAATGGAACTGTTTGTATCTTATATCCATTTTCCCTGTAATGTTGCAACTTGATAATTATGATATTAGTTTCTAATGCTTCTAGAAGAGTTAGCTACTACAGTTTTGCCTTCTTTTGACATACAGAGATTCTTTTGAAATACTGGCACCCCATAGGCATAGCTAGACAGAGTTTTCATCTGGCAAGACAGTAAACAATCTTTTTACCAGAGACGAATATAGCAGCTACTGATGGATATCACCATTAAAATGACTGTAAAAAAATTTCTCAGTCAAGCCACTTAGCCATGATAAATTAATTTCTTCCTGCAGACAGGTAGTACTGAGATTTATACTCTTTTCTAACCACATATAGCATATGTCAAAGCTACACTTTACATAGATCTGTAAAGGTAGTGAGTGTGGCTTATTATTAGCTCTTCTTGACTCTTGATGGTTGGGGCCAGTCGTCCTGTATCTGTTGGTTTCCCTGTCAGTTCCCAAAGACTTCATGTCTTTACGTAAATGAGGAAATGCTGTCCTGTGTGTTTGAGAAAGTAGAGGTACTTTTAGTCTTTGGTTTTCAATAGCATCTAGTAAAATGAAACAAAAGAGAACTATGCACAGAGTGGATTGAGAGTAGCCCTGAAG
>NW_009707256.1:806-4097 GCF_000703405.1 Apaloderma vittatum | reverse complement strand
CCGTAACCAGTCTGATTCTATGAAAGCTTCCACGGCAGAGTGCGGCTGCTGTGCAAAGAGTCCCTTCCACAGAAGTTCCCTGGGAAGCCTCAGCTGTTGGTAACATCAAGGGAGCTTGATGTGCTGACTGGAAGAGAAACTACTAGGAGAGCAACGAAGCTGGTGAGGGGTCTAGAGAGCAAAGCTTAGGACGAGCACCTGATGGATCTGGGCTTGTTCATCCTGGAGAAGAGGAGGCCGAGGGGAGACCTTCTCGCTCTCTGGAACTCCCTGACAGGAGGGTGTAGTGAGGGGGAGTTGGTCTCTTCTCCCAAGGAATGAGCCATAGAACAAGAGGAAATGGCCTCAAGTTGCTCCGGAGGAGGTTTAGGTTGGCTGTTATGAAAAATTTGTTCAGTGAAGTAGTGGTGAGGCACTGGCACAGACTGCCCAGGGCAGTGGTGAAGTCGTCATCCCTGGAGGTGTCAGAAACCCATGTAGATGTAGCACATTGGGACATGGTTTTGTGGTCACAGTGGTGTTGGGTTGACGGTTGGACTAGATGATCTTAGAGGTCTTTTCTAACCTTAATGATTCTGTGATTCTATTCTCTGATTCTACATGGAGGGTGGAGTAGAGTGAAGATGCTGTGGTCAGGCTCTGTGTACATGGATGGAACTTGAAGTTACCATGGAACTGATAAGCTGCACATTTGCTATCCTGGGCCAACGGTCCATCATTTTCTGACAAAATACTGCCCTTTGGGTGAACTATGCTCATTACAATGCCAAAACACACCTCCATCCCAAAATCTACCCACTTTCAAGGTATGAACACCCCTCTAGAATGTGGAAGTTTGTGGAAGTTTGAGTTATGGAGTTGGGAGCTGTTTGTGTTCTGTAGTTTGGGATGTAGATAGACACCTGAACATCCATAAATCCATGGGCCCTGATCGATGCACCCGCGGGCGCTGAGGGAGCTGGCGGGAGTCACTGCTAGGCCCCTCTCCATCATCTTTGCTAAGTTGTGGGCAACAGGAGAGGTGCCTGAGGACTGGAGGAAAGCGAATGTCACTGCAGTCTTCAAAAAGGGGAAGGAGGAGGACCCGGGTAACTACAGATGGATCAGCCTCACCTCCATCCCTGGAAAGATGATGGAACAACTTATCCTTGGCGCTGTCTCTGGGCATATCAAGAACAAGAGGGTCATTAGGAGCAGTCAACATGTTTTTACAAGGGGAAGTTGTGTTTGACCAACCCGATAGCCTGTTATGAGGACATAAGTAGGTGGGTAGACGACGGCAGGGCAGTGGATGTGCTTTATCTCGATTTCAGTAAAGCACTCGACACCATCTCCCACAGCATCCTCATGGCTTGCCTGAGGAAGTGTGGTCTGGATGACTGGGTAGTGAGGTGGATTGTGAACTGGTTGAAAGGAGAAGTCAGAGAGTTGTGGTCAGTGGGGCAGAGTCTGGCTGGAGGCCTCTGTCTAGTGGAGTCAGTGCCAGCAGGCTGTGCTGCCATTCAGAGAGACCTGGACAGGCTGAAGCGTTGGGCAGGGAGAAATCTTATGAAATTCAACAAGGGCAAGTGTAGAGTCTTGCATCTGGGAAAGAAAAACCCAAGTACCAGCATAGGTTGGAGAGCAGCATAGGAGAAAGGGCCCTGGGGGTGCTGGTGGGCACAGGATGGCCATGAGCCAGCAGTGCCCTCGTGGCCAAGAAGGCCAATGGCTTCCTGGGGTGGGTTAGAAGGGGAGTAGCTGGTAGGTCAGAGAGGTTCTCCTGCCCCTCTGCTCTGCCCTGGGGAGGCCACATCTGGAATGTTGTGTCCAGTTCTGGGCCCCTCAGCTCCAGAGGGACAGGGAACTGCTGGAGAGAGCCCAGCGCAGCCCCAGGGATGATGGAGGGATGGAACATCTCCCTGGGGAGGAAAGGCTGAAGGAGCTGGGGCTCTGCAGCTGGAGAAGAGGAGCCTGGGGGGTGACCTCACTCATGGTTATAAATACATCAAGGAGGGGTGTCAGGAGGACGGAGCCAGGCTCTGCTCAGGGATGTCCAGTGACAGGACAAGGGGCAACAGGTACAAGCTGGAACACAGGAGGTTTCACAAAAGTATTAGAAAAAACTTTTTCCTGTGAGGGTGACAGAGCCCTGGCCCAGGCTGCCCAGGGAGGGTGTGGAGTCTCCTGTGCTGGAGACGTTCAAAACCCACCTGGACACGTTCCTGTGTGACCTGCTGTAGGTGATCCTGCTCTGGCAGGGGGGCTGGACTAAATGATCTTTTGAGGTCCCTTCCAACCCCGAACACTCTGCGATTCTGTGATTTGAGAGTTGTTTGGTCTGTCAGGGAGGGGGATTGTCTAAGCCACAGGGGAGCAGGAGAGGCTGGGACCTCTGGTTACACAGAGAGCTGGGAACGCAACTGCACGGGGATTGGCTGGTGCTGGATCCATGGCACCGGACAGAAGAAGAGGTCGAAAGTTCACAGTCGAGGAAGACTCAGAGCCTTCATCGAGAAGACCACCAGACGACAACCAAAGAGCTGCAACGTGCAGGCAAACTGGGTGGGGACTTATGTTAATGAATTAATGAATATGCATATGGAAAACAAATACACCGGAAGTTTCACTGCCCCAGCGCGCGTATGTTTGGTGGAGATATCCCCTATGCACCCAGCACCATAATAAAGAATACCTGCTTAATACTCAGTTATTGAGTTTTTCCGCCTCACCTCACTGTGCTTGTGCTCTGAATTTTTTAGTCTATACCTTTAAAAGTAAAGCAAGGAAAATTTACACTAATCAAACAAAAGTATGTATGAGTAGAGTCACCCAAGCTCCACCAGGAATGGCCCAAAAAAGAGGGGACGTAAGGCAAGGCATCATCACAGTCAGGGAAAATACCGTCATGGACCACCTCTCTCATCACGGACCACCCCGGACCTCTGGGATCAGTCAACGGGCTGAGCCTCTCTTCCTCCCCATCAGGATGCCTTTAGGTGAGACTTGAACACTTGGTTATGTCAAGTGCCTCCCTGGGACACTTAAAAAATCTCTAGAGAGTTGTTTTATAACCTATCTGTAGCCAGGCATATGATTTACGTTCTTGCACATGCTTTGCAGACACTATCAGAGACTTCGCAGTCACTATCACCAGCAACCTGAAGAATTTGTATCCGTTGCTTTGATCAACTATACTTGTCTCGATCTAGCCATGGGAGCTCTTCACTGAACGCGGCTAGGCCGCAGGAGCCTGGCCGTGAGAGTCCCCGTTGGCACTGGCACGCTGAGCCCGGCCCTGGGAGCTCTCTC
>NW_009707256.1:0-776 GCF_000703405.1 Apaloderma vittatum | reverse complement strand
AACACACGGTGGAAAAATACGACCAGATTTTAGTAAAACGAACTGTTCTGATACGTGAGGACCTTGCTGAACACCTGGAAGATAAAACCAGACTAGACTTGGGTAAAAACAAGCTGTTGTGAACGGGCCACACGAGATAATAGTTGATGAATGCATTGAAAAGATCAGGCTGGGAAACTGCGTGGAAGTGTGTGTCAACAGCCACGACTAACTTGCAAGGATGAATGCGTCAAGAAAAACATAAATAATCCTGTTTGGCTTCATAGTTCCGATACAGAAAACTGTGTATCTGCAGCTCTCGGGGACTCATGCGGACTCACACAGACATTTACGCACAATTGTGCTTCTGCTTTTGCTCCTGCCTCTACTTTGACAAGAAAAGGCCGGGCTTTCAGCTCAGACCAGAGTCTGCTGTCTCCTTCACCGCTGCAGCCACACTCGTGAAGTCTGGCCATATGAGCCCAGGCCACACAGCCAGACTGAAGGTGCATTGCATTATCAGTCAGGACTATGAAGGCCGAACTGGGCATCACTCGGAATCTAAGCCTGGCCACCCCCAGCCCATCTGACATCTGAGGACAAACTGGAATGCCCGGGGGTTCAGTTTCTGTCAAACTGATTTGCCTTTTAACACAACAGATGGGCAGCAAAAGGTGCCCGCAGGTGCCTCAGGATGGGACTGTAACGCTGCAAGCCAGAACACCATCACGGGGAGGCAGATCAAGCCCGGCCATGAAGTCAAAGCTCAAAGTCTGGACGTGGCAGAGCCTGGGGGA
>NW_009707255.1:17388-43047 GCF_000703405.1 Apaloderma vittatum | reverse complement strand
TTATTCAAATTATAACTTTTGATGGCTTGAGTAATTGGTTCTTCTATGGACTTAAAAAGGAACACTTAGTTCACAAAGGCCGATAGCTACAGAAGTTTGTTCTAATAATTTAACTCTAATGTTTTCAATACTAAGAATCAAGAATTGCATTTCTGGGTATCTTGTGTTTTATGAAGTTACTGATGGTTACAAAGATTATTACCATGATCTTTCTGTACTGATAGTAACTGAAGAACTACCTTTGCTCTGCCAGATAACTGAGGGTTGTGTGTGAACAATATTCTAGCCTGTACATTGGCAATGTACAGCAAATAGTCAACCTGCTTCCTTTAGGTGAGGTCCATTTCATCCTTCTTGCAGTCAGCCTTTTTTCCACCTTTTCTGCTCCATCTTCCTTGCCAAAAAACCACAGATGCTTTCAAAAAACAGATTGTAGCTTAATACCAAGTTACACAATTCTTAAGTGTTCAAAATATCTGACTACAGAAAGGGAGCTTGAAAATAACCAGGATTGCGTCCACTTGTGAAACACGTGAACTCTGAATCATAGAATGGCCTAGGCTGGACGGGACCTTAGAGATCATTTTAATCCAGCCTCCCTGCCGCCAGGGACGCCACCTCTCGACTAGATCAGGCAACACATGGGGACCGAACGGGAATCGAACCCACGACTTTAGCGTTGTTAGCACCGCGCTCAACTGAATGAGCTAACTGGCCCCCTAAGAACTGGTAGGCTACACAAGACAACAAAAAAGAGAAGGACTAAAAAACATTAAGAAACAGCCATTACTTGAAAAATAGACAGGATGCCCCAAGGTGACACTGAAAGTAAAAAGTCAATGGGGGATGTGGCCTGTTCTGTCACAGTCCTGCTGTCAGCAGATTCTCTCTACGACCAAAGGAAGATATGAAGGTGATGTATTGTTGCAAATAGGAAGCTGTAGCTGACAAACACTTTCCATGTTCCTTACAAAAAGCAAGCTCAAATCCTTCAAGTTGATCTATGAAAGCCAGTGATGCTTTAGGCGAGTATGCAGGTTCTTTTTGCACTGAGAAATTAACGTGCACAAGGTCATGCTGTAGTCACGCGTTTCTTCTAGTGCTCTTGCCGATATTCTTCTAACAATTTTAATGCTTCCAAAAGAACATGCGTGATCATCTGCAAACATCATTAGCTTTATCAACTGCCATCGCCATTTTTACAATGTAGTAGCTAACAATAGACAAAATGAGTGTGGCAGAAGCCATGGGGAGGGGAAGGAAAAGGAGAGCTTTTAGGAAAAAAACAAACCAAAGTACTTTTTTAAGAAGCAGCTAGAGCTACCAACTGAAGATTGAACACTTGCTCATCACATCATTTACAGATCTCTAAAGGAAACAATTTGCCACTGTCCAACAACACCGAGCAGTCGATGATAACATATATATTTAGGCTAACACTTTCAACTACAAAAGATAGCAGCTTTTTTTTTTTTCCTGAAATGTTAAAACAGATTTTTTTTTTTTTTGAGAAGGTTATTACTACTCAATAGGGAGAAAGCAGTAACATGCCTTTGCCAAGTGGAATCCTCAACATATTTATCACAGTCGGAAACTCCCCAAAACATTCCTCTTCTGCCACCAGCCACACCAGAAGAATTAGCGAGCCAAAAAATGTTCTGTTTTGTATTAAACATATTTACTTCATAACCAATAAAACACTTCTGAAATTTTTAAAATAAAGTTTCATTATGTATTTCAAAGATTTTTTATTAAAAGATAAAAATATCTGATTTAATTTTCAGTCTGTTCATGAATACATTATTCGTAAATTCTTTAGCTTTCAGTTTGGTAACTAAAGTTTTGCTTAAGAACAAGGACAACAAGCAAGCAGGATCAGGAGTACAGTTTGATTTCCTTTCACTACCAACTATCATAAATCATTTACAGAACTTCAAAGCTTGATGATAAATATAGTGGGAAAAATCAGATGTGTTTGTTTACTCTCAATTATTTATTACATACATTTTGCAGTATAAGATATGCACAAAATAATAAAAATGTATTATGTTCATTTCATTAAAATTTAGCATTGTTTCTATCCATTCAGGAATAATGAATGGTCTTTTTCGTAACTTTTTAATAATAAGAAATGCAAAAGAATGGCATCTTGAGAAAAAAAAAATTACATCTATACTTTGCAGTAAGAAACATCTGTATTGGCAAAACATTAATCAAGACTAGGAAAAATGAAGTCCTGAATCAAAATAAACTTACATAAGCCAACTCAAGCAATAAAACATTTAGGGCATAGAATATGAGTGATAGTTGAACTAAATCCATATCCAAACCAGTCAGATCAAAGAATTAACACATCAGTCCTTCTAAGAAAAGCAGGATATCAAACTAGTCAAGTAGTTACAGATCCAAATTTTTTTCTAATTAAAAGTAAGTCCAAGATATACGCTTGTATAGCTATTGTTTATAATGTGTCTTAAGTCAAACATGGTAAACTTCACACTTCTAACTACTGCTGTTTGTAATAGATTGGATGAAACGCGTTTACAAAAGAATCAATAAATGTAAAGACTGGAAAGAATTAGAGAGGCTTGCAGGCTTGTACCTATTGTCTGGGGGAATTAGATGTCAGTTTGAGTATTATAACTGCAACAAAGGTTTCCTAGCTTTAATTTACTAGAACACATAATGGCTGATGCAGAAGCTGGGAAACACTAGTCAGTCTGAATACATTACTTAACAAACAGTTAATGAATGTTACAAACATTATTACAGCCCTGGCATACTTTCTCTGCTCATTCATTTTTACTTTGCAATCTTAAAATGAAAGGACCTTTTTTGGTGAGGCTGTTCCACTTCAAGTCTCAGAAGCAAGAAACACTACAACACGTTCAAAACATGGATCTAAATGAATTGCAGCAAGCAGCAATGTTAAAAGCTCTATAAAGTGATACACAGCTTTCCAGTCTGTCTCACACAGTGTACGTGTATCTTTGCACATCATATGCACTTTTATAGGTTAGCTATAGTACATCCTCAATATATGTCTTAAAAAAAATTCCATTTGCAAACTAATGCATAGGAGGAAATTTATAAAAGGAGATGAATAAAACAGAGGCCACAGTGGAAAGGGAAAAAAAAAAAGCTACCAGCACATTCTTGAAAATCGAAAAGACTGGCTGATAACAGAAAATATAGCCCAAGTCTGGTTCACATATTAAAAGAAATGGTAATTTTTTCCCCAAGAATGTTTAATTCAAGTAGTTCTTGTGAAACAGAACATCCATACGTTTTCCTAATGAAATATTTCAGTCATCTGATTTTTAGTCCTCAGTTCAATCTGACTTTAATTCAAATCTACAAACTGAATCAAGAAAGCACAACCTCTGCATTCCAAAAAAACAATTAAGACGTAAGGTGTAGTTTTACACTATGCTGAATTTTAAAGTTTACCTTTGATTATCACAATGTATTTCTTCACATTATCTGCTTTATAAAGTAGAAAACGAGGCAACAGCAATGAACAAGCTATCCATAAGCTTTTCCAGATAAACCATATGGTTTAGTGTTCCAACAGACAATATGAAATTTTAAAACACACAAAAGGGTTGTTTAATGCCGTATTCCTCTGGGTAAAATTGGATACAGAAGGTTGGATTTCTCCATCCCAGGTTCCCTCTTCAAACCACAAACTGTTCATGTGCAGCTGATAAGTACAGTATCTCTGAAACTCCCTTTATAACCCAGTGCATACATTGAAACAATCACTGGAGTGTATTTTTTCCAAGGGAAATGTGTAAAGAACCCAATTTCTGAAGACAGAAATGTATTCTATCATAAGGTTTTGAATAACAAAGTTATTGAGTTCTTGCTCTACCATGATGGGAAAGCCTCACTTGGGACTTTTTTTGTTCATATGACAAGAAGTTGCTAAGACCATAAAGAAAAAGGTATACATACATCTGCATAACAAAGAATGTCGTTGTTACTGAAAAAGACTGTCAATATTACTATCCCCAGACAAAAGTAAATATAACCTATATTCATTTTTATGAATTAAATGTTTCCACATTCAGATAGGAGGCTGTTGGTATAGTTTGTTCCACTGTATCATTGCACGGATTTAGTTTTTTATCCTGTCATCAATGACTTGTATGGTTAATACACTAGCCTGTGCTTTAACTAGTATAAAGTATTGCTAGTCACTACATTTAAAGCCACAAATATGCATATCTGACATTCTGGTTTCTTCTCATTTAAATCTAACAACTCAAGAGCCTTTGCCACTTGGACAACCAAGGTCATGATTTTTGAAGAAGGTTCACTGCAGGCAAATCCCAGAGGGCTATATGAGTCTCTCTTTGTCTGGTCACATCAAAAGGAAGTTTTAAAAAGGGTTAATCATTGCTTTAAAGTTAAAAGCAAGTGCACTCCACAACAGAAGTTGCTGTTTATGCTCCTTTGGGCTGTTCATTGTGGAAATCTGGTTGACAGAAATTGGGATGAAAAGCTTAGAAGCAGCTATTCCTAGAAATAGCTGCCTCAGAAGAAGAGGACACTCGATTAACCTTCTGGTATATCATTAGCCTAGTAAATTGTAGCCTTCCACACTACAGAACTATATTACGCAGTTCTTTCCCTGAAAAGAAATCTTACTCAAATTTCTATTCAAGTATATTTCTTTTATTTGTGTTATTGAAGAAATTAAGTATATGTTTAAAAAATAATAATAAAAATATCAATAGTTAATTCTGCTGGCAGTCTCCTTGAATAATCTAAGAGTTACTAGAACTTTTATAACACTGCTGATTTCCCAGCTTTTAAACTTGGGGCACAGGGGCTGCAGTATTTTGAAAGCAGGTAACACACATCTTTAGGCAATACAGTTTTTTCACTGTGAGAAACTTAGGGGAAATACTTTCCTGCCAAAAAGTATGCTAGACCTTGCCTCAGCCAAAAGCTATATCCCAGCTAAACACTCCTTTAAAATCCATTCTCATGATGGTTAAATAACTGAACAAACAGCTAAAGTTTTGGTTTTTTTTTTTTACTAGCAGTGAGACAGGGAAGAAGCACACCTATTTGCCTGTTTGCCAGGTAGAGGTGGGGGAAGCAGAAAGTTCTGCATTTCAATAGATAAAGGGTAAGATGTATATAACATCAGTAAAGGACAAGCACAAATATTATTTGGTTACAGGCATCCACAGAAAAGGGCAAACTATTTTTATACATGGAAATGTCATCTTTGTTAAACACCATTTTTAGTTTTCCAGTTTCCTCTCACCTCCCTTGCAGGATACCAAACATGACACTTAAAAGCAGCTTACCTCTAAAGTTAAAGAAATAGTTGCCTGATTGTTGCCAATGTCTCACAGACTTTCTTTCCCCTTGCAATAGACTCCTACGGGAAACGGAAAGCCAATTATTGAAGCAGAATCAGCTAGGAGAAAAAGCGAGCTCTCTCTCACTAGCACACAAAATACAACTAGGCCATGTATCTTTTTAAACTACCGAAGAAGTGTTCTCCTCCGCAGTCCAGCAAGAGCTGCAGAATGAAAGCAGCTTCTGTGGTTTGTGCTGATGTAGAGAGAAGAGGGAAAGGGGCCAGCGGACAGTAACAGAAGGATGAAGTTACTACTTGTTAGTTCATCTGAAACCAGTCAGATTTTACCATAAGGATGGGCAGACACCACCAGCACAGGTTGCTGAGAGAGGCTGTGGGGTCTCCGTGCCGCAGGTGTTCAAGACCCGGCTGGATGTGGCCCCGAGCAACTCCACCCAGCCAGGTCTGCTGGGAGCAGAGCAAGGAGCTGAACAAGGCGGCTTCTGGAGGTGCCTCCCAGCTTCAACACCTATTCACATACAATCACCGAATAATTTACAACAGCAATCCTTTTTCCAGTAACTCAGGCTCACTCTACTCCTGCCATAGCAAGTAGTCTGAAGAGCATGACATCCTTCAAGATCTATGGAAAATTAATAAGTGACCAGTGCATGGCAGAAAACATAAATTTTAGAACTTCTGATACTAACACCCAGAGAGAAAACATCCCTCCAAGGACCTGGAATATGCTCTCATCTTGTTGATATAACAAGTATCTCAAATTTAATTTCAATAACCCCCCTCACCCTCCCCCTGCCTCACCAGAAAAAGAAAGAAAAACAACCCACAACAAAAAAACCAAGGGGAAAAAAAAAAAAAGAAAAAAGAGTGTTGCTTCACAAACTAATTCTTAACAGCAGGGAAGGCTCCCAGTGTTTCAGCAGCTTTTACATGCTCTTCATAAGAAAGGAAAACCCTTCCTTAAATCATCTTTGTAAGATGCCTGTATTCTATCTGTAGGAATATACTTCATGGAAAGCCCTATAGCAACATATTCAATTCAAACAACAAAACTTATTTTTTCCTGTTACATTTTCCAGAAAAATTTCCAAGCTATTATAAACACAGATCTAATTATAAATTTTAGGGTATCTTTGAATACCACCACAGAGAATACTTCAATATTTCAGGTAAATTCCCTTTTTATACCTTTATGGATCTGTATGTAGCACTTAGTTCTGCTGCAAATTTCTATTCCGAAGTACATATCTCCACTGTTAACCTAGACTACAACAGCAGAGCAGAAGGAGAATGTGGTTAACAGACCATACCTTAAACTTAACACTAACATGCCAAAAATTTTTCTTTCCACAAAATTAAACCTGTCAGTCCAGACCTGCTCATGAAGAAGCCAAACTCAGTATTCCAGCAGCTTCTATTTACCTTTCTTATCAAAAGTCTACGGTTACCACACTCATCTCCAGTGCACGAATCATTAACATAAACTATATCTTGAGTCATGAGCATCACAGCAGGCAAGACATTACTTTCTCCCACTCTAAATTTGCAGTTCATTTTTCCATGTCTACGCTGTTCAGATGGAAAAGTACTGCATCTTCACCCACAGAAGCCTTTGGAAGCATACCTGACAGTCCTTCAGATTAAATACTTACCACAAGTACCTACATGGGATGCTTCACCTGCTACACAGAGATCTATAAGAACATACCACTATTAAGACATTAATATAGTTTGGCCTATTTGAGATGTCTTTGAACACTATGGCTCTTTGGCCTAAGCAGTTTATCACACCACACATGGTATCGGTATAGGTAATCAATAGCATTTGCAACTTGGCACGACTGAAAAGCAAGCCTACGATTCAAGACGTCGAACGTGCAGCTTACATAGGCACTCTCAGTTATGAGGAATGAAAAGAAAGAAATTTTTTGTTAATGATGCATTAACAAAGCTATTCTGTTCAAATGTCATGCAGCTCACAGAACATTAATTAGCGTAATCCTCATCTAAATTGTTGACATCTTTTACATAAGTACCACGCTTCATCAAGGCATAACTGAAATTTCAGTGCATTTTCTCGGGCAAAATGGCACATTCTATTTTTGTCAGTTACACATATTAAAAACAAGAAAGCAGATTAAGCCAAACTAGCAGAAAAAAAACAAATTCATCTTATCATTGCCTTTAGAATGTTCAGTTAGTTTCTGGGCCACCGACACCACAAATACAAATATCAACTTTTCTTTATTTCTTTTTCTTCTAGAAAGATAAAACAGCCAACAGACACTATATTGGTAGCTGTCCTAAGGAATCCATTCAGCTTCTTGCCACAAAATACTATGCACTAGAACGTTTAGCAAAAATTCAATTATATTAAAATACATTTCAGCTAACAAAGGTGTTAGCTTTTCCTATTTATGGTCCTGTTTTTCAGCTTTAGCAGCATCTTAGTGAATCAAAGGAATTATCCTTATTTCACTGTTTTTTACTTAAAAAAAATAATTATTAAATGATTAAAACAAATTGCTAGTAACAGTTCCCAGGGTGATCCCCACATCCCAAGAACCGTTCAGCTGAAGTAGTTCTGTCAGAAACCTGAAAAAAATCCTTTTTTTTAGCGACTACCATCTTTCCTGATTTGCAGCTTATCACCATTTATTCTCCCTCTACCAACAAGCACCCAAACCCAAGGTCTTATCCCTGAGTCCTACTGCATTAAATTACTGTGATAAAACCTGAAAGATAAAACCATGAAGTTGATCTACTCACATCTTTAGCTGTCTTACAACTACAGCTCCTTATCACACAGCCCCAAACAGCTGAAACACTCTACATATACAAGAGCAGCATCCCAAATCAGTTATTAACTAGGATATCCAAGTACTGGATTTTTCCACCCAAGAATTCCAGAACCCCCACTCCTAACCCTGGATACTGGTTACTCTACACTACAACTAAGCAACAAATGCAAAGATATTCCTTGGCTCTCCTGGTTTACATTTTCAGTAACTGATTTCTGGGAGCCCATGCGAGAGACTGTGGGGACAGGGAGGGTGCTTTGGGATTTTTTGAGGGGGGAGTAGTGGTTGGGGTTTTTTTGCTGGTGGTTATTTTTTGTTGTTTGGTTTTGGTTGTGGTTTTTCAGTGTTTTTTTTTTAATTAAACAAGTCAGAAACCTTTTACTTTACAGGAAGAAAAACAATTGTTTAAGCACGGCTCTAGATCTTCCGTCCCATATTAACATCTTTTAATCTCCTCCATTATTATTTGCAGTTCTCTTGGTGATATGCCAGGAAAAAGAAACTTCAAGAGGATTTTAAGATCTTTCTGAAGTTTCTCATTTTTGCCTACAAATGCTTATCTTCCATCTCACATCAGTGAATACTTCTTTCCCCACCAATACATCTGTTCTCACAGTGCACAAAATAGAAAAAACTCAAAGCACTTGTCTAACACAAACACCTCTTGGAAGTTGTTTTAAGTTTAGTGTATTATTTTAGAAGGTTCATACTGACTAGGACCAAACTGGAAAGTTATTTGTATTTCCACTTGCTAAAATAAACCACCACTAAGAAGCAACTGCAAGAAAACAAATTTCCGAATGCAAAGACCAAGGTGCTAAAACGCACATAAATTATGTTCAAATTAACAAGCTACTAATTCCTTTCCAATTTCTGTAATTGTGCTACAGATATTGCACTATTATTCAGCAGAGGACATCCCACTGATCTGATGTTATGCTGAGGCATGAGCTCTATTTTAGCCTTAAATTTGTATACAAAGAATCAGAACAAAGAGCATGTAACCAAAATGAAGAAAAGCTGTCCTTGCAAATATATTCTCCTGAATAAATTCTCAATATCTTAGCGATAGTGCTACTTGTCACACAGAACACATACACTGCAGGTTTATCTTCCGCAAGCATCAGAGCATTTGACCAGGACTAGGACTGTTCCTATTCCATAAACAGGAAAACCAAGGTGAAAGTTTATTTTTATAAATTCAGTGACAGGCATGAAAAGAAAAGAATCAAAGTCCAGAATTATGACACCTTTACTGCATTCTATAGATGAAATTTAATATTTTTAAATAATAATTGTCTGACTTGTAATATTAGTACTAATATTCAGTAATATTATTGTAATACTAGTAATATTATTACTAATATTTCAGGAGAAACATGCTTAACTTTACCACAATAACTATGAAACAGTGCTTGCAAGATGAAATTTAGTGTTCGTGTACCTCAAAACGAAGAATGTACTAGGTGTAAGAGATACAATATTTTGAAATTGAGCATTACTTTTAGAAATATAGAAGACTTAAATATAATCTGTTTTATATAAAATATAAATTTGCCCACATCTACCTGGAATTGTTAACATTTACTCTAGTTTAATAAAAGCACAGAATAAATAAGCTGCCCAGTACATCTTAGGGTATGTTTATATCATCATTAAAACAATTTAAAATTGGAAATAATAATTATTTACATAATTACTATTCTAGATTTTGTTGACATTTTTTCTTCCAAAGAATCTTAGAATACTTTTGAAGAGTGGTTTCACTCTCCTCACTCCCTTTGATACATCTATATTTAGAATTTCATCTCCAGAAATTTTCTCTAGTATCCTTAATTAAAAAACACATTTGATTTCTGTATATTCTACTTTGCAGAAAAAAAGGATCTTTTTTTCCTACTTCACATTAACTGCATAGTAGCAACATTTTATGCTAGAGACTGGTTATTTTAATTATCCTAGGGTTTTACAGCTCAGATTCTTACTCATGATGAAATCTCCCATCTTCTTGCACTAGCACATGCTGCAAGCATTGCCATTTTTTAAAAATAAGCCAAATAGAACACTTCTGTGCATTTCCCATAGGCAAACTATTTTTTTCTGAATGATTTGTTCTTACACTGTACACTGTACACAGTTAAAATGGTTCACTCGCAAATCGATTCAGTAAATAGGAGCAAGAAACTTCCTGAAAGGGAAGGATTTTGTTTTCAGATCTTCCGCACCATCATTTTTTTTCCACTTACTCGGTCAGGAAAAACAACTGGATACATACAGCATGTGGTATAATTCAGTGCTCTCCTCCTCTTGAAGGGCACAGGGTTGTCAGATCACGTGGAAAAGAAATAATGGAACTGTATCCGACAAGGACTTTGTCTTTGGGAGACCACTCAGAAAATATTAACTACCCAGCAATGGCTAAGAGCCTTCTGTTGTCTCAGTAAAAATGAAAGTATCTTTGCTAGCTGAGGAATTTTTTCAAACTCTGACCTTATGTTCTGAAAGTCAGAAGAATCTGTGTGGCTTAGTACCTCTGGTCAGGTACATGATAAGGTCTCCACCATAGATGACTGTAAGGATGTAAAACACTTTGCAGTCAAACAGTCAAGTGATTGTAAAGACTGTGCTGTTTATTCTGCTGTACCATCAATTTAAAATTTATTAACCTCCAATTAACAGCTGAAAATGGCTACACAAACACACACACACACACACACACATATATATATATATATATATGTATGTGTATATAAAAAAAAATGGTACATAGAATCATAGAATGGCCAAGGCTGGAAGGGACCTTAGAGATCATTTATTCCAATCTCCCTGTCATGGGCAGGGACGCCTCTCAACTAGATCAGGCAACACATGGGGACCGAACGGGGATCGAACCCACGACCTTGGTGTTATCAGCACCACGCTCTAACCAACTGAGCTAACTAGCCTCCTAATACATGGCTCATTCGATCACTTAGAGAAGTCAGTGAATAAAAAAATCATTGTAACATGCACTCTGGTTACAGTTTTAAACCTTTTAGTATTCACCTTCATGAAGAAAAAAGAAAAAGGCTTTTACAGAACAGTATCAAGGATTGTATCTCAACAACAAAAAAATTTATGCAGCAGTCTGCATTATTCCACACGACTGACTCATCTTAAGAATGCAGTTGAGATGCCAGTCAATTCAGTTATACAGCTTTCCAATATGATAAAAAAAAAAAAGTAGTGAACACAAGTGTTTAAGAAATGGAAACTGATAAAAAGCTCCTAAAGGCCAAATAGGTCACAGCCTAAGGTGCAAGCCCAGCTTAATTACACTAGGATTGCAAAAGTCTGTATATAGAAAAACTTAGTAAATGTCTAATGTCTAATTTAGCAGTGCTAAATCCAGCAAAATTAGGTGGTTTTGCAGAAAAACCTGATACAGCATCAGTTTTTTGTAGAAGAAAAAATATTATGAAGAATAGTAGTATGTTATGTATAAAGTAAGGAATTATACAGATAATGAAAATAAGGCATTTTGCTCCAAAACAACTTTGAAGGAATAGCATAAATGTGTCTTTTTGACCCAGAAAAATATACCAGCACACACACACACACAGAAACAACACCCACTCCCCAAAAACACCCCAACCAACAGCCAAACACTAAACAATCTATCACAATGAATTTTAGTACCTTTAAAAACCTAGTTAAAAAAAAAAAAAATCATCCAGCAAAGGTAAATAACTAATCATTGTGCCTGTATTGCTCAATACTGCCTATTCCAAATCAAAGAGCACACATTACTTTTCATTCATTTAATACTTCATCTATCAGTTCTTGCTTGTTTCCACTGGCTCCTGCACAACCCTTGTTTCATATTCAGCACAGGTGAGATTCTACAGGATGAAAGGCTAGAGTAGGGGTTATCAAGTATATTTCTACTACAAATTGTTACAAACTTTTCAATTATAATTTTTAATGTAGTTTCATTAAAACTGAAAAAAAAATTTAACTTACTATAAAATAGCACCCAGACTTGTGCAGCAGAGATTAAAACCCAGTCATTTTTTGATTCAGTTTTTAATTCTGAGAGAACATTATCACTCCTAACTTTAGCCCATGCAAAGCAAATGAACTAAAACAACCCAATCATTTCCACAGGAAGTTGAACAACTTGTACTTGCTCAAAAGCTACCCAATTTTGATTTTTGAAAGTCCACCTCTTGAAGGCAGTTTTCCATTCCACTCTCTTGCGATACTATATCAATGTTTCATTGGTATTTAAAATGTGAAGCCTATCAGTGTGGTTTTTTTCAAAGTTAGCTTCACACATTATGCCTTGAAGTATCAGATGTATCTCTAGCGGAAGCTTTCATATATTTCTCCTTGAAGAACCAGATCGAACTCAAATTTCTACTTTGAAGGCACGACTTCCAGCTTCACTCATTCCTCAGTAATTGCTACACAGCACCAACGCCAGCCAAGAAAAACAGTAACAACCCAAGCCTTCTTGAGCTTGGCCACTTCTAGGATTTCTCTGTTAGCAAATTCCATATGTTTTCTTCATCTCAAAATACCTATTGTCAGGATAATCCAAACTCAATTTTCTTCTGCTGTTGCATTTTTGAGTCTTGCTCTTGATACTCAAGAACTGAAAAGGTGCCAGCCTGTATCTCCAGGATAGACCATTAAACCTTCGTATCTTATCCAAAACACATCACAAATCTCCTCCATATGTAAGCTTAATAAAACGTCAAAACTGACAAGGCATGGGGAGGAAGTTTACATGCCTTATTAATACATATTTAAAAAAACACCCTTGCTATGGCTGGTTTTTGTGTAGTACAAAGGAAAACAAAACTGCAACATGCTAGAATAAATTTAATTAAAAGACAGTTTTTGACAGATAATAAGTCAGTACAAATGCCTTTTGCGCATTATTAATTCAAATCCAATACTCTTATCACAAAACTTACCTTATAGCAAGAAAATCAACTATGGAAAAGTAATTTGTTTTGCAGGCTGAAACACAACTGCTAAAAATGTTTAAAGTTGCATACTTCATTTGTGTACATTTTTCCCTTTTTAAAACAGATCAGTTTTATACTGTAGTCACAACTGGCTGTTGTCAGCGTAGTATATAATCTTTCTGCTTTTAATGTATTTATGCCCTTTTCAGTGATTAAACCAAGGATCCTGCCTTACCATACTCACACTGAAAATTGTTTCACAACTCCCAATAACACTCTCTAACCTCTAAAAAAGCTCCAACATCTAAACCAAGAAATAGAATGCTTTAATATCACATTCTTCTGCTATTTTGCATTATTTGTACTCCCACTGCCCCCCAAAAAAGAAAATCAAACTATGCAGTCATCTTTCAAATTTCAAATGTCAGATAATCGAGCAACAATAAATTCAAGTAATTAGTGTCAGATATTTTTGTTAAATCCTAAATATTTAGAAAGCAAACCTGTTCCTGTTTAATATGATTGTTTCAGCTAATCTCAAAACACAAATCTCTTACTCATTTATTTTTAAGTCACAATTGTCTGTATCTTGAAGTTCTGACTGGAGTTTTTACTTAGTGATTTAGCAGCACTTTCCTTCCCCAAATCAGGCTAAGGGTACCTAGGAATCTGTGTCAGATTAGCAGTAAAATCCTCCCCCACCCTCCAAACACCTACAACCCATTTATTACTAGACTCTCCCTTCTCCTTTTCATCCTTGCTTTCCACCTTTAGTCACCATGGTTTATCTTCTTCTTTCTGATCAATACAGTTCTAATGACCAAACCTTTGTCAGAGCCCACTCCCTCAGGCTATCCTCACAAACTCAACCTTTCCTCGCCTGCTCTACAGCAATTATTTCCAACTAGTTGAGCTCAGAAATTACTTTTAATTAGAATAGGTATTAGTGAAATACTCTGAAAAACCAAGCACATCTCTTTAAATTTCATTTTGAAACCAGGACTGTGACCTGTTTTATCAACAACAAAATATGGTAACAGAACCAAATTTCCAAGTATATTAAAACATTTGACTTTTTTTTTTATGTTATTCTGTAAGCTTTCTGAAATGGCACTGAATATGTTCTTAGTACTCACCTTCTGTTGACAAGATGTCAGCTACTTTTATTTGGGGTTTTTTTGCAGAGAAGGTTTGCATACTAATGTGTATCAAATAAACCTTCAGCCAGTGTAGACAAGGAAGAAAAAGGTAACAGAAATGATAGGACAAGTAAAGTGCCTCTGTATTATGTTAATTCTCATGACAGATGGTGACCTTGTGATTGGCAGGTGGTAGTGAAAAGTATTTACAGAAGTTAAGGGAAAGCTCCACAGACCATTCGTGCTGGAGCTGCTGGCCCAATCTAGCAACCACACACTGGAAATCTTCCACCACAGTCCATGCTAATTGCTCTAGACAACTTGTTTCTGGAGCCACTGGCAAAGGGGAATTACTTGTACATGTGGGGCCCCTGACTATTCCAAAGTACTGAGACATCAACAAACAATAATGTTTGGGCCCAGATACGAAAGGTGTATCACCATCAAATCTGGACCTCCATGATAAACTCAGTACTTGCTCTTAAATGGATCACTGCTCTCTCCTAGTTTGCCAAGTACAAAGAAAATATTAAGATCCCAAAGGTTTATTTTGTCATGAAAACTTTTTTGATGTTGACAGGACAACATCTTAGATGGGAGGTAGTCCCATCCTGAAATGCTCTCCCTTTCAGTTACATTAAAACCAAGCAAAGAGCACAATGATTTCTTTAGTATTTATCTTTCAGATAAGACATGGTGTGGTAAAACAAGGAAAAAAAATAATCTAGAGAATATCATCAGGGATCCAAATACCCTCTATGTTTTCTAATCTGCACCATGGTGAGCCAGATAAATCATTGAGCAACATGATGTCCTCTCATAACAACAATTCCACCAACAGATTATGAAACTTCCACCTAATAAATATTTCTATGTCACAATACACACTGAATTTTTATTCCAATCCACAAGCTGTTTTTGTTATTTCCTTGTCTCTGTTACCTAACATTTTAATTATAGCTATTAATATTTATAACCTTCACACTTCTGTATTTATAAACACCTAGTCCCTATTTATATCTCTTTTCATAATTTATGTAAAGAGATATTGTTTGCTTCTTAGAATAATCATTTACTGTAACAGAGGAACAAGGCCCAATCTCGCACCAACTTCAAACAATTATCTTCCCCACATTAGACCTGGTCAGCTGTTACATCTAGTAAATTATATGCTCTCTTCTTTAAAAAACAAAAACAACATCATCCCACTTTTAGTATAATTATAACTTCACTGCTTATCTATTTCAGAATTTTACACTAAAATGTAGTTAACTAATTTGTAAAGTAAATAGTGTGTTCTTATGCTATTCCTAGTGAGTCTTTGCTTTATTCATATGTGTAGGGCACAAACAAATTCATTAAATTCTAAAGAAAACATAACAAAAGTTTCTGATTTTTAGGGAAAAATTAAACGTCACACAGATAATTCAGGGCAAAAAAAAGCACAGAAACTTGAGATTTTTGCATATATATTATTGAAATATCTATAAAACTAAATTTTTCAAGCCAGATAACATTCATCAACAAGATAATTTAGAAATGGTAATAAAATGCAAACACTATCATACTGAAGTCATCAATGCACTATAAACAATAGCATGGTACATGAAGTGCAAGAATAAGCTCATTTCAAAAGTTTATTAATACGGTACTCTAATCTAAAGAAATATATCCATAAAGATGTGGATTGCATACAGAACAAAGTACAGGAAATAATTATTTGCCCACTAGGGAAATCAAACAATACTATTTTGCATCAGTACCAACAATATTATATCTAAGTCCTGGAATCAAGTGATGATTCAAACATTGTGTTTTCATGTTAAAAAAAAAAGTAGCAGAGACAGAAATACTGTAAAAATAATGCCCTTGGAGTACATTCATACCAAGTTATACCATTTAAAGAAATTTGTGATAAGAAAGCCTATCACAGAGGTATTTAAAATTTGGTTCTTTTACCTGATCATTTTTATTTTCACAAAAGTCTGGACTTTGTTTACTCGCTGCTCAAGTGCTAACCAGGCAGAAGAACTTGGATATCACCTCTAATCAAAACAATCACTAATAATACCATCTGTTTGCAAATTCAGCAGCACAAGCATTTGGAACACACAGTCTAAGCAGTGCTCACCGTTTCCTGCAGTTGTTCTTTGCACTCCTGACTGAACCAGGTCCCTGTGACCCACTTTCAACACCACTGAGAATGACTCTAATAAAAACCAATACCACAGTATAAAAGATGACAAGCATGATTATCAGAAAAGGCCAAAACAAGAAAACCACCCAAAAAAAACCCCTACAACAAAAAACCCACCACAAACCAAAACAACAAAAAAGAAAAACACCACATCACAAAACAAAATAACCTGTCATTAGATATACTTACAACAAAGGATAATAAGAAATTTGGGGTTCCTGAGATACTGGTAATTCAGAACAAATTTGAGAAAATGAGACTCTAATAGAAGTGTTTCATTTAGTGCAAACAATTCGTTGGGAGTGAGAAGCTGGCATAACAGAAAATCATTGATGCAGTCCAGGTAAATCCGTTCCATGTATTACGGAACGTATTTTTGATTCCAGCAATGTACTGTTATGCCACATCCTCACTATGAAATTTTCACCCTGATATTAGACCTCTACTATAATTCTTTATGCAGAAGCACATTTTTTACATGCTGTTCCTTCCTCAGTTCGTTTACAAGAAGATCAAAAGATCTTTAAAAATCCCTCTGTGATTCAGAAATCTAAACTGCCTTTGCAATATTCTTCAGTTTTTGATGCAAAAGAGTGTGACCATTTAAGTTAAATTCAGCGAAAAACACAACACCCTGCGCTGCTGACCTGCTAAGGTTTTGGTTCAACTTGGCTGTACATTGCAAGTGGGTTTGACTGAGCAGGCATTATGTAAATGGATGGACTTCAATAAAAGGCAGCTCTCCCATACTAATCCAAAACCTGGGGTGCTTTCAGAGTAGGCTGGAGACAATCCCAGACACCTGGCTTTTGAAAGACCACTGAGGGAATAGGCAAGGGGGAGAGGGGGAGTAAAGGTCTGCAAAAGCAGCCCAAAATGAAATTTAACTAAATTCAAGCCAGTCTTAGAGCATCTGGCTCAGCAGCCTTGGAAAAGTTTTAGTTATCAGGTGCTGAAATACACTTTTCTATCTTAAAGACACAAAATGCTTTCCAAAGCAACGCTTATTACACACTTCAGGTTTGTTCTGGTTTTGGTTAAACCACGATAAGAATTCAGCAAGAAGTATTACCTGGAAACAAGAGATGATTTTTAACTACAGGTTCAGAATGCATTTTGCCTTGGCAGATGGGGTATTTATTCTGCACTTTGGTGTGTCAAAGCCTCTCTGGAAAGTGTCAAAAGCTACTATGCCACTCAAATTGTGGAGATGCAAGTCTGAAGAGTACAAACTTGGCTATCAATTGGAAAAGCTACTGCTACATAATCATGAGCAACCAGGGGTTTAAGCTAGGCTGGACAGATGATAAAAACTCAATAGAAACAGGTATTCAGCGCTGTTTCAGCTGCCCCTTCTGTGTTCCCACACAACAGCCTGAAGTAAGTTCTCCATAAACTGCCTTAAAAATACAAGATGAAATTAATTCTCTCTTGGATTCTTTCTCCTCTTACTGCTATCTGTAATGGTTTTCTTAGGTGTTTTTCTTGAAACTCCAGAAGTAGGAAAAGAGAGAACATTTGCCGTGTTTTTCTTTCCGTGATTTTCTTTTCCTCAAATCCATTATATAGTCTCCTTACTTAAATGCTTCTCTGTTTTACTTCCTTTCCATATAATTTATTTTCATTTATTGATCCCTTTTTGACCTCTCCTTCCTCCCAATCATTTTGTTGTTGTTTTCTCATTTAGCCCCCTGCAGATCCTATATCTTCTTCATCTGATGAAGACATTTGGTTGCCTGTTTGGTTCTCCCCTCTAGCGGCTCTGGGGAAGGGGCCAGTGGCCATACGTGTGAGCTCCTGACCAACAACCCAATGAGCACCCCAGCAGCTCTGCAATAATCACAGCATCTGCTGCCTCCCAAATAGCTGACCCAAAGCCAACAACTCCAAAACCAAGAAAAGGACAAGTGAGACACTGCTGTGGGGAGAGGATATTGATGTTAATAAAACGAAACTTTTGGAAGCCTATCAGAACTATCCGATGCATTTACCATCCATCAACTATTAGCTTGTTATGGGAAAAGGGTGCCACCTGGTGCCTAATCCATCTTCCTTTAGCTAATCACTTCACCTGCTCTTGAGGCTTTTCTGTCCTTGGTTCTCCAGAAGTTCACCTACCCCTCTACCATGAGTCCCCGAAAGTTAACATATTCCTACAATCTCTTAACCCCATGCAAGTTTTCAGATCTTGAAATGTTTTTTTCCATTTACTATACCCTGAGAGAAACAGCAAGAATGCAAATAATGTCACAAACCGTACTTATACACCTGAACAAGTTACCAAGTTAGAAATTTCTAGCTTGCTTATCAACCTGAAGATTTCTTGCTCAGAAATTAAATAGACAGTGGAGCCAGGAGGACCATATGTCACCACAAAGGATGGAGTGAGAGAAAACAGAATCACTAGATCTTTGCTCTAGAAAACCTGTTTTTAAAAAAATGAAACGTTCTTCCTCTGTTATTTTGCTCTTGAGCTCTACTACACTACATCCAGCAAAACACTGCTTTTATTTCCTACAGGGCTGTTCACTGCTACCCCAACACAAATAAAACCGTAGCTGTATTTTTAGCACAAGGCGGAAGTTTTGTATGTGCTTAACACATGAGAAAAATCCCAGTTTGGTGTTTTTTGGTTTTTTTTAGATCTTCAATGAATAATAATCTATACGAAGCACTCTTAATTTGCTGCAAGACCCTCTGATACTGCTGAGTTCAGAAGGAGATATTTCCCCTCATATTCGCCCTTTTCTAACTCCAGGCATCCAGCTGAAATTCAGATTTATGAGATGCGAATGATTTCTATTATTCCAGATTTTCACATCTCTCTGCTTCCCTCAGTCAGCTCAGTGGCTGTGGCCTAGAAAATGCACACAGGCTCCAATGACTGGCAACTTTGATCTCCTGGAACTGTTTAGTACTAAATAAAATATTCATATGTTTGAGTAAAACACGGTTAAAGGAACAAAAATAAAACCATTCCTTTTATTTATTTCAAAATGGAATTCATACTTCATTTATCACACTGAAATGAATCACTTTAAAAAAAAAAAACAACCACCAAACCAACACCTCCTTTCAATTTAAAGACAAAACATTTCCAAGTTTTGCTGTAAAGCACCTGGATATTTTGTGCCATTTCTACATCTTTCTTCTAACTAGAGCATCCTGAGCAATAACAAGAATATATTTGACTTTTGCTTTTATTACATTTGGGTTGCAAATGAACTTCAATCCAATACTGCTAAGTGACGACTGCCTTTTTAAACCAAGGTTTAAAGCAGCCTAGATACAAAAAAACCCCCCAACAAATATGTGACCCCATTATAAGCAAGATTATTCTCCCTTTTGTTTTGATAACTTAAATATTTTATTGGTTAGTTTCATTGAGGGGGAGGAAGCCAAACAACCAAGGAAAGTTTTATTTTCCCTACTGCTATTCCACAGATTAACACTAAAGTTAACAGTAATTTTATTAGAGGTTTCAATAGTCTTTCACTGTATAAGGGTATTTAACAAGTGGGAATGTGCAAATAAAACATTTCTGAGTTTCTTCAAAACTCTTTTCTATATTTTAAGTTTTTAATTCTGTATTACACATATATTCACATACTTAGATGTGTAGCATTGGGTTCTATAATTACATATAATACCTCCACACTCCAGTTTTTACAGACACAGTTACACATGAAATAATACCCACTAAATATACTGGTTATAAGATACTTTAAAAATATGCCAGATAATATAAATATGATTGCTCTGGAAAAAAAAATCCAACTGAAACAGAATTAAGAACTGTACCATACTCATTCTTCTAAAATAGGAAGAACGAAAAGGTGAATGACAAGTTAACTCACATGATATACCCGCTAAATTTAACAGAAATATCTAAATTCTTTTTTAGTGTTGTAGGGCAAGTAATTGCAAAAGCAGAGAAGGAAGTGAAAATCCCATTCTTTAAATGAAGCAATTCTGCCCTAGTCTAAAGCACATTATTCCTTTTTAAGTATCGATATCCAAGTAACTTTCCTAGTTGTCATTTATCCATCCCAATCAGACCACAGAGCTTCCAATAGACAAATATCCATCAATTATGAGGCTGTTTACTGCTCATTTACTCTGTATCTTAGAAAGTGCCATTCTCCATGCTCTGATTAGTCAGAATTTCCTGAGCTATAGCCTGATGAGACAATCAGAAAATCAGATGAGCCCTTTTTATGGAGCAAAAATACAGGAATATTAATAATATAGATTAAATTAGAACAACATTACCAGTAAGTAACATTAAAAAGCAATGCTAGTTATGATATCTGCAAAAAAATAAGCTAGGTTGGATTGGAAGTGCGAACAGAAGCTCTGCTCCCCGTTACTCCATGGCAGCTCATAACACGCCGGACTCTCTGCCTTTATCTCTTGTTACAATGCTGTTCCCACAAGAAAATCCATAGGCAGAGCTGACACAGAAGATTCCTTGGCAGGGCAGCTTCTTTAGAAATGCCATCCAACCACAACCAAAAGACAGAAGACACGAGGCATTGTTCAAAAAATTACCCATGAACCATTATAATACATTTTAACAGGCAATAGTGTGTGTACAAATTATGAGATTTACTAGGCATCCATTCATTAAAATTTAAGGATTTCAAAACACAGTTGCCACTGGTATTTTAAGATAGAGCTTTAATTTTGAAATACAAATGAAAAAGTTAAGAATCAAATATTAAGTTCACCAAAATATTAAGCAAACATTAAGTTCACCAAAAAATGCAAACCATTATTTTTTCCTCATCACCTAAAAAAACCCCAAGTTCGATATAAAACATTTTATACATCTCTTTAATGCAGCACATAACAAGCATCAGTGAAAACACTGCTTCAGTCACTCAAAGATTTACACAGTCTGTAATATGTTTGGCTAATAAGATTCTATTATAGCTACTGATTGAATACATCTAAGAGGCTTTTTTTTTTTAAACTTGGAATAATATCAAAATGCTTGCAGATTTCAGATTGCTATTAGACACAATAATTATATGCTAAACTAATTACAACTAAAGCAAAACCTGACTTACAACTAATTAAATTTTATTGCATGAAAATAAAGCATAGTCCTTATTTAACACAGGGCAGAGCTATAAATGTTTACAAACTCACCAGTCTGTGCATTTATTTCAAGCCAAATGTCTAGGTCACACTGACAAGAGTTGGAACGTGGCAAGATTTGGACACTAACTAGCTAGCTTTATAAAGTCATTCATATTCAAGACAACACAAATGAGATCAACATTCCTAAAATTGTTGCTTATACTGCTAAGAAGCAAACCTAAATGAGAAATTCTCCGTTAACATCCTATTTCATTTTCATGTAGATCTGCAGTTTTACAACAAGTAACAAGGTTTAAATTTCAGAAGTAGATAAGCAACTTAGGAGCTTAAGTTCAATTATCAAGGCTTAGAGCAAGATCTTTTACAAAAGCCTATTCAGACCTAGAAAGATGCTAACAGGCAGCTTCTATTGAATATGAAGTTAGATATTTTAGTTTAAAACTCCCTCTACTTGACCAGCTTCTACAGCTGTACTTTTAATTTCAGCAGAACACTAGCATACTTTTATACAAGCCTAAGTAAATACATCAATGCTTCAGTGATGTCCAATGACAGGACAAGGGGCAACAGATACCAGCTGGAACACAGGAGGTTCCACAAAAACATTAGGAAAAACTTTTTCACTGTGAGGGTGACAGAGCCCTGGCACAGGCTGCCCAGGGAGGTTGTGGAGTCTCCTTCTCTGGAGACATTC
The DNA here is from genome assembly GCF_000703405.1 of Apaloderma vittatum. Classification (NCBI taxonomy): domain Eukaryota; kingdom Metazoa; phylum Chordata; class Aves; order Trogoniformes; family Trogonidae; genus Apaloderma; species Apaloderma vittatum. The sequence goes on along the minus strand of NW_009707255.1, from coordinate 20,814 downwards.
AAAACCCTCCTGGACGTGTTCCTGCGTGACCTACTCTGGGTGATTCTGCTCTGGCAGGGGGGGTGGGCTAGATCTTTTAAAGGTCCTTTCAAGGTCCCTTCCAGCCCCTGACACACTGTGATTCTAGCAGAAGAGGAAAAAGCAAGAGGATTTAGACATCAAGAAGGAAAGGCGACCATGATCTCAAACAGCAGAGAAAGGACAGGCTGGAAGAACCTGCTGAAATCACCAGACATCAAAGCTAAGCAGGAACAGCCTGTGGCTTTCTCCTGGTTTTACAGACCCTTTATGGAATACTGAAAATTGTTGTTCTCACTTTACTGTTATGAAACTACTTTTGCTGGGTTCATAGCTCTGCTCAGTTTTTTCCTACCCTCCTCCCCTTAGGAACCAAGGGCACCACTACCATGTCATTCGCTTGTACGCTTGTTGATATTGTCACAAAATCCTAGATTTCTTAACAAATGCTGCATAATTTAGAGATTTTCATAACATGACAACTTATGTGAGAATTTAACATTTCGTTAAAGAATTTTAAAAAAAAAGTACACATCCTTCACAAACATAATCTTCAAAGGCTCAAAACCCAAAGGCAAACAAAACTTTCATGTGCTCCACTTCCAGTTCTGTCCCACCCACTCCTATCAATCACACAACCTCCATGTGTAAAATGGCTGACACTGTCAGCACTCCACATCATATACATCTAAAATCAGTTCCCTAGAAGAAATGTACGTATATAACTGGTTTAGGCCATGACACTTAGGAAAAATATCTTGTCTCTTCCTCAACACGTGAAACTTCTCATCAGATGGCACAAACAGAAAATAACAGAGTGGAATAGCGAAGGGAAGGGGCAAGCATTTAAATTATTTTATGGACAGCACTAATTAAACCTCATTTGCTCCAGGTATCTCCAAACTTTCTTCTCTCTCTACATAGCTCATGCTGTAGGGCATTGCTAAGGTGTCTCCCCTCTACCAAGCCACCTGGACTCAAACATTATGGGAACTCACTGTCTTTGGAATACTTTTCTGACAGTCATGCTTGTTTGAAACTGGTTAATAGGTTCAAAACTATTACAGCAGGACTGATGCACACATGGTAGGAAACAAGGCTAAAAACACAGAAAGAAATAACAACCTCAGGGAATAATAATGCAGATGAACAGAGGAAAAAAAACAGTAGATATTTGAGAAGCAAAACATGACACAGAATGAGAAAAACCAAAGAAGAATAGCAAAAAAGAACCCAAAAAAATAAGAAAGGCAATCACGTAACTGCTTCAGTTACACCTATGCAGTCTGCATGCCTATGCTTCTATGTTTTATCACATTTCACTGACAAACACGCTGGTTTTGTCTGAGCAGAAGAAAGGTAACTAACTATTGAATAAGTCGGGAAGTTAATAAAGGAGATATTCTGAAACAATTTCATGCATCAATGCACTTGTATAACAATCTTTTAAATATAACCATGATCCCCTCCCTACTGAAGATTTTCATCAACGTGGTTCAACTTATTTGCAGCAGCCAGAAATCACAAGGGGCTTGCTACCTTAACTTTAATTTCCTAAAAAATGTTTACTTTCTTCCAGATGGCAAGATTAAATTACATAAGCACTGTCAGCAAGTTGAATCCTCAAATGCATTCATTTCCACCACAGAAGCTTCAAAACCATCTATAATTTTGTTACTGATGTTTGGAAACAGCTGTAGCCGACATGACTATGTGTTGTATATGTCAGCGTTAAAGGATTAAATATTCTTAACTCCCAATGGAGCAAACCTGCTCTATTAGCAAGACATAGTGTAAGGTACGTCAGAGACTATTACTAAAATAGAGATGTCTTATTAGTTCATTGATAAACAAAAAAGTCAAAGATGCTGTATTTGGCTTTCCTCTGGAGAAATGCTGGGGGAGGGCTGGAATCTAAGACATACTGGTATTTTTAAATATCACATGGCTTGAGGGATATATTAAGCTTACTTCGTGGCTATGGAAAAACATAGATAATTTTAAGCAATCTTACAATAATGGCATCATGCAGATCTACAACACAAACTTCGGAAAAAATAAAAAAGATCTTCACCTAAGTCAGAAAGGTCAAAGGGCAGGAATTGGTTGCCAAGCGCTCTACTTTCAGTCTTCTGGTGGGAGGGCTGATGAATAGAGCAACAACCTACCATCATTAGGAAAAAAACCAAGCAGATAGATACAGCCAGGAAGGAAGGTGGCCATACCACTTCGCTGTCATAGACATTAACCTGACTTGTGATGTTGGCACAGCTGAGGGAGCAAGAACAGCTCCAGCTTTGATTACTAATGGAATGAAAGACAGCATCTTTATAAAATTATCTTACATGGATTAAAGAAATTAACAAAGAGGTGACTTTTTATACACACACTCTACACAGACACACTTTATGTACGCAGATCCACTTTATGTATCCTGAGCACATATACAAGTCTGAAAGCCCTGTTCTGTGAACATTTCTGACCTTGCTATTTTATGGTATTTCTACATTAGAGTGAATAGAAGATATTTAAGTAACGTTGCAACGTCCTTGTATAGATTGGTTTAAAAGAATCTCTTTTATAAAGAGTGCCCAGTCCTAAACTGGCCATGTCAACAGGAGCCTCCTCTCCAGCATTAGTGTGAGCAGAGGTAGCTTCCATCACTGTGGAAAAAAGAGAAGTGGAAGAAAAAACTGTATATGAGCAACATCATTCCTGGTATCTTATGGGGAATTTTGTGAACTCTTGCAAAAAAAATTAGATGGGGCTGCCCCAGAGAGTTCAGCATTTCAGCAGATCACATGGAGAGCATTGCTCTTAATAATACCAGAGACATTTTCTCCTTGCAGATGGCATGCCATTTTTTCCTCTTAAATATTTCCTGAAGTACATTTTAAATTCAGCATGTTTTTTCATTAGACTTTCATGTCCTCCCTTTTTTCCTTACTTTCAATTCAGATTTTGCTACTGCAAGAAAAGCTCTCCTGTTTGTCTGATTCCACCCTCCACCAAACACTTCCAACCTCTTTTAGAAGGTTACATGATAGGGAGGAATAAAAGACTCCCCTTTTCCCTCTTTCAAGCTCCACAGGCATTACCAATCCAGTTAATTCCAGACCTAAACAAGATTTCATTTCCTCACTTTAACACATGAAAATCCCGGCTTTTCTTTTTGTCCCATCAATTTAGGGTACACTCTAGCAGCAGACCAAACACTTCCAACCTCTTTTAGAAGGTTACATGATAGGGAGGAATAAAAGACTCCCCTTTTCCCTCTTTCAAGCTCCACAGGCATTACCAATCCAGTTAATTCCAGACCTAAACAAGATTTCATTTCCTCACTTTAACACATGAAAATCCCGGCTTTTCTTTTTGTCCCATCAATTTAGGGTACACTCTAGCAGCAGA
>NW_009707255.1:11700-17356 GCF_000703405.1 Apaloderma vittatum | reverse complement strand
AGGAACAGACTGTTCCATCAATTTCACCATCACTTTCCCACAGATGCAAGCTGTTCAGTGCCCTGCTATTGGGAGAAAGTTGTCCTGTGGCAAAATGCTATATAAAGTACAATCACTATGACAAAAAAAAAAAAAATATAATCTGCCTTAGCATATTTGGTATTTGCAGGTTTTTGCACATCTGACATATCACACCTCAACTGTAACGCACAGTAACAATCTGGAGGAAGAAACAGGATGGCAAAGTAGTGGAATAGGAATCTAAAAAATGATTAGTTTTCTTTGGAAATGCTTCTATGCTTATAATCACTTGCATGCTATAACAACAAGTAGAAATATTTTCTTAGTGATATAATACTCTAAAAAGAATAGGCTGGCAATTTAGAAAAACTAGCTTTGTTTCTTTTCAAATCCAATATAACCTTCTATCTCACATATTTCTGCTATCTAAGGTAAAAAAAAAAGTGATGTTTACACAAAGTATTTCGAAACAGAAAAATGTAGACTCTGCAGAAGGCACAGGCAACTTGATTTACAAAGAAAACAGCATATAAAATGACCCCTGTATCAAAGTTAGAGCAGATGCACACTTGCAAGGTCACTCTACCACTGCTGTTCAGACTAGGTCAGCTTTTGAAGACATATTACTTCAAGCACACTTGTTACCCTGACACAGACCTCACAGGCATATGTCTACCTTCATACTAGACAGCTTAACTAAAATGGCCTTATTGCTTAAGAAGGACACAGTATCCTACACTGACAGTCCAACACTTACATGCACGCGCAGTATCAATTTCAGTTGGTGGATAATCTCATATTCAGACTTCTGAGTCAGCAAAACAATCAAATCGCCAAACACCTCGATTCCTTGTCTCAGGAGGAAATCCTTCTGTGTTTCACTAAAATCGTGGGGACTCAGCTGCATCATTACAATTCACGTGGATGTCACCAGATACAATCATCCGGTCCTCAAATCTGGCAAAGTCTGGAAAACCGTGTAATATAATTGCTTGGCATCAGGACCAGCACTGCACAAATTCTGCCGCAGCCCATGGCATTTGTTAACCCCATGCCAACTGAGTAAGCTTTTACCTCTGTCCTGAACACACCTACCTCTTGTGCAATAGTAGTAAGAAACTCCAGCTCCAGGAGTTCATTGTGCCAAACACAAAGCCCCTCTAGGCATGTCTAAAACAAGAAATAACAACTACAATAGCTAAGAAGGATCACCAGGTATGACGTGTTTTCCAGAAACAAGTATTACATTAAACGTTTCAGCAGTGCTGAATGCCAAAAACTACAGTCATGCAGATGTTCTGTACATCACTTCAAAATAAGAAGTGCACATGGAAATGAGAAAGTAAAAAAAAAAAAAGAAACAAAAATATGGAGAAAAGAACAAAAATTTAAATCAAGCTGACATTGAGCTAGAGTAGGCTACAAAAGTTAAGCTGAGCCACAAAACAATCTAGCCATCCTTATGGATTAATCAAAATCAACCATCTCAGACATGTACCGCAAATCATTAATGATCAGTTGATAGTAGAAAAAAAAAAGAAAAAAAGACATTTCTTAGGAGCGAAATTCAATTTTCCTGACTCGAGTACAATGCAGTCATCCCAGTGCCTGCTGAAGAGTGAGCTACGGACCAAAGCAATACACAAAGCTGCAGCTCATGATTCGCAGTTCACCATAGGCAAATGATTCCCTTCCTAAAGACAGATTAAAAATTTTACTTCTCTAATCTTACTTTTCCAAGTTGCTCCAAGGACATTGCATAACTGAGATCAGAGGAAACGTGATGGGGAAACATCCTCTCTGTTAAAGTAATCTGTCCTTAATCTCACAAAGACTCTGAAGACTAAACGTTTTAAGCCATAATGAGTATGCCTTTTTCATCTCAGTTATTGTCTGAGAACTTTCTAAACACACAACAGATGCATCACCTGATCAGGAATTCTTAAGAGATGTTTTTCCACCACAGAACAACAAACCCTTCTGGTGAGCTGCATCCTCCATCTCAAGCCTCTTCACACAGAAAGGCAGAAGCGGGGGTGACAGATGCCGATTACGGACCTGAAGAGGCTGAGCACTGCACGCTGTCTTCCCCCAGCTCCAGGGGCCGAACACTCAACTGGCTCCAGCCAGCCTCGCACAGTTCAGCCACTGCTTGAAACCAGGTTAACATGAACTACTCCAGCAAGCAAACTGGTGACAGAGGGTAAAAAAAACATTTAGGACTCAACAATACTCACATAGACTAGAACAAAACCTGCTCAGCCCGAGTTCACAAGACAAAAAGGGGGAAAACGCCAGAATCATCGTTTTATTAGACAACACAGTTTTATTCTTCTTTTCAGTAGGTAACACACACTGATTCATGGGTAGAACACACTCTTCTGTGTCATTATCGTTTCTTTTGATGCTCCCTTAAAGAGAGGCATGCGCAGCCTTCAAATATTGTCAGTATCTTTACCCTTCTAATGTTTCCTTTCCTCGGTAACTACCTCATCTTTGAGATAACATCAGAATTCTCTTAAGTTGTAACTATAAATACAAAAGTAAGCTTGTGATCCAGAAAGGGAAGCTAAGAAATTCTTTAAAAATTTAGTATTTAGAACTTAATTTTTTTTTACTACTAGCAGATTCTAAGTCATATAGAAATACATTTGTTTAGCCATTAATGCACATTTTTATACTTTTGAGACAATTGGAAGGAGGTGAAATTTGATTTTATATGCATTTTAACTGTGATCTATACACTTCTGAAATTAACTACCTAATAACAGTTCTGTAACACTAAAACAACAGACTCATCAAAATTAAAGGATGTTCTCAGTCAGTGACTAGATACAAAATATTTCTCCTTTATGACTTTTGCACCTTTGGTTCATAGCTTTGTACGGTAACACATAGCCAAGAGAAAAGCAACGAATCTGTATTTGGAAGGCACATTGTGCACTTCCATAAGAACATTTTTGAGACTACTTAATTTAAGACCATACCTGTGCTACCACATGCACTTAAGAACGTTCACTGTTCTCACTGATGGCAGTAGCAAGGAACTCATAGTATTAAAATGTGTGAGCTTTTGAGACTGTCACCTAAAAACATCAAAAACGTGGTTAGTCAGCACCTCATTTCTTCAAATACAGCCAGTGCAAAGCTTCGTCAGGAAATTTAATCATACTGGAATTAGGAAGCAACAGTGGTGAGTGATTTTCAAATCAAAGGAATTGAATGAAAATGTCTTCTGCTTTGAAGCATGGACAGTTTTGAGGACAAGCAACTCAAAACCATGGTGTAATACATTATCTTTGTTCTAGACAGAAGTATGTGCGACTGCTTCCAGAAAACTCTAAGACACATTAATGCACCAAGTTGAAATTATGGGCAAGTCAAACGTAAGCCTGTAAAGAACCATCTTCCACACAGCCTGATTAGGAGTCAGGTTACATGAGGGCTCTACTCTAAGTTCTTGTGGTCCTAAGAGCAAATCATCTTTCATTGGCTCAGTTCAGGTCTGTAAAATAAGGGTAAACTTCAGGTGATCCTGCTTTGGCAGGTGGGTTGGACTAGATCTCTAGAGGTCCCTTCCAACCCACTAACATACTGTGATTTTATGATTCATCTGCTTTATCACACCTAACTCCACTGGTAACTTATTCATGAATTACTGAAAAGGGTTAGTAGTGACAGTTGTGTTCCCAACTGCAACAACAGCAGTCATTCTGCTCCTACTGGGGAGAGACTTCACACACGTGTTTAGAGGGCGAGCCTAGGATACCCATGCATACAAGAATAATCTACTGAATTACATCAGAAATGCTGTGCCTCTGCCAACATGAGAAATATTTTTTTTTTAAATCTACTATATTTAAGTTTTGCTATTTACTCTGCCACATTGTTTTCATTTTATATTTTTTCCCTTTCCATGTACAAAAGCAGCCCTGTGTGATCCAGGAGCACAATCTGACTCAAAGCTCAAACTGGCAACTGTTCCTTCAGAAAGAAAGGCAAAATTCAGATGCAGAAAGTGACGTGTACCCTTACACTCAGATTTGGGCTAGAAAGCAGATAACATCCCTCACAAGCAGAGTCCTCACACCTTGTCTGTCCCAGCTTTTTAATATATATGTATTCATGTTGTAGTTACATGTAATCCCTTTTAAAAGGGCATTCCCATCTTTCTTAGCAATTTCTTATTCCCAGTCTCAGCTATTAACTCCTTGCTCTTGCGTGCCAGCATTAGCAACGGTACTGCAGCACCGAGAGACAATTTGGAAATTGAACTAGCAAAGACTAAGTGAAGAAAAAGGAAAATTAACTTCAGTGGGAAGAAAAAAGTAATAATTTTTCAGACAGAAAAATTCTGGCTCAGCCCAAAGGCATACCAGCACTCATGCCAGCACCAGAAACAAGGGAAAAGGACACTTCTGGCAGATTAAAGGAAGCCGTAAGTTTTGCCCTTCTCAGACGCATGCCCTGAGCATCAGCCTGCAATGACACATCCCCCCTTCCTTTGCCCTCTTCTGATCCAATGAATCTTTAAGTTCTTCATGGGGAGCAGAACAACTTCAACAGGAAAAATAAAAGCATCAGCATCATAACCTAAAGCTAAGTGATGATGACCTTCTCTGGGAAAAAACAGGAACTTAACTGTGGTGTCTCAAAACAGCAAGGCTGCACAAGGCATAACCAATAAGTCCATCACGGGATGCGGAATTACCTGCTGTCACATCAACTGGTACTAAAGGGTAGGGTTAAAGTGTGAAAACCCCTGTGATCCTCTTATACATACATATATATATATCCATGTCTGGAAGGAGAAATAGGTGGGCAGAGGGAAAAGCTACATAAATAGCTGCATCTCCTCTCTTTGCAGCCCTGAAGCCCAGCTCGGAAGGATCAGCAAAGACTTCGGGGAAAGCTGCATTATGAAATATGGTTCTCTTTCACGTTTGTTTTTCAGACAAAACAATCCCATCCAGGCTGCTATTTCCTTGAAAACTTCCAAGAGGCACAAACCACCAACATCAGCATTGATAGCATTGACACTACACTGACAATATTTAAAAAAAAATTAAAAATCAAATACAGAAATGCATGGTCTAGAAAAATTAGCCCTCTTATGTCCTCTGTAAACAAGTGCCATTTGCTGTGATATCCCTTCTGCTGCTAAGTGAACTCCTGGAGAATGACAGCAATTTGATTACAGGGCAATAGAATCTTAGTATTGTTGCTTTTCCTTCTACGAAACAATATATATATGAAAAAAAACCAAAATATGTGGCTACTGTATGCATGCACACATGTAATTATTGGAAGGGGAAAAAAAACCAAACCCAAAAGATGATGGTTTTGGATTTCAATTTCCTCTCTTTTATTTACAGTTTCTCTTGGTTAGCCTAGTCCCAAAAGCTTTCTGCTGTGATGCTGAGTATGGGGAAAAAATAAATAAATAAATAAATCCACAGAGAGGCTAAGCTGCAAACCTATTTCTAAGAACTCCTTTTCTTCTGTAGGTGTTTCTAATTTATTAAAGCAGGAAAACCTATGTGATGGGCTACTCCCTTTTTAAAAATAATAAACTGAAAATGCAGTCCTACTCTCCTCATACCCCTGCCCTGCACCTACCACTACGCTGTGGCTG
>NW_009707255.1:0-11669 GCF_000703405.1 Apaloderma vittatum | reverse complement strand
TGCTGAACTGGGTCAGTGAGCTGACTACAAACTTGGTAAAAAAAACTCATAAACAAACAAACAAAAAAACCAAACCCCAAAACATTCTGAATGGTTATTTTTCAACTGTACTGCTGCTCTGAATTCAGTATATGGCAAAGCAAACAGCTGAACTCATACAAGAGAGGGCAATGGAGTGGAGGACAGGTGGTAAAGGGTGCAGGATGGCAATTTTCTATTTTTAAATGAAGTATTGGCAGCTTATGAAAGCTTAAAATGTTAATTGAACCAAAGCCTTAGCCTTACAAGATAGTTATGAACCACCATAGAAGAGATAAAAGAACATGCAGTTCCTGTGCTTGTCACACAAACACAAAAAAAAAATCATATAACCCATCTACTAGAAGTAGAAATTGGTATCTAACAGTTATTTGCAGCCATCAGGGAGAAATATAACAGGGCTGAGTGAAACAGTCAAGCGAATGGCACAATAATAGCGGAAGAAGAAATATTAAGACCAAGCTTTCAGAATCCCTAGTACTTTTGATTTTTAGGTTATGAAATTAAACTAAACATGTTTATAATGTTATAAGGAAAAAGAAATAAGTCTACAGACATTTCCTACTTAGATTTTTGAAAATATCTAAGCTGGAAGAGTTTTAACAGTTAAACGCACTTAACTATTTTCACACATTTCCTAATTTAAAATTCTTTGACCTGGATTTAACAAAAATATTCAAAATAACAATAGATATAGTGTTTATCAGTTAATCTGTTTATAATGAGGTGATGTATAAATATTTTTTTTCTCTGAAACACTATCAATTTAAGCCAGAGCTTAAAAAAAAAAGTGTGTATGAAAACTTCTGTGTATTTGCAGCACCATTTGTTTCTAATGTACATTTCATGTGCGGTAATGAAGAAGTCAAGCTCTTACTTAGACCCGGAGACAATATCCAGCATAGAAAGTACGATGAAACAACAGTTTGGAAATGTCTACAATGTGATTTCAGTTATGTTAAAAAATAAAGCAAAACCGAAAATAGTTATTTTAGTTCCAGTTAAAGAAACTGTTAACAGCCGCATCATTTTTTACAATGCTCTCATAGCTGTTGATGCAGTTTTGGCTGAGGCAGTATGTACGAAATCTAGTCTGTTTAGCTTAGATCACTAAGCTGAGCCTATGCTTTAGGCATCTCGCAAAGCCGCACTACTGCAGTAAGCATCCAGCTTTCAAAGCAATGGATAGAAGGTCATGACATGCCTTAAAGACCTTCACAAAGACATCCCGTTTGGGTGCCTAACCTCAGGCAGACAAGATACCTTGTAGGCTGTTTCATTTATTTTCCTCCACTGAGCGGGTCCAAAACTGAAGCACTGCAGAAAAAGCGCTTCTTAAGGCACCTGCCTTTAGGTTTCAGTTAACTGCTTGTGCTCAGTGGACTACAGCCCACGCTGCTTCCAGCTGAGGTGCCTAATTGCTGTCCCATTCTGTGCTAAGTAAATGCTTGAAAGTCTGATCTATAGATCATAAGTGTTTTTACATCAACATGATATCTGGTGATACTGGTTTAGGCATTATGTGCTACATGTAAAGCAGAGTCTCTTCACATTCAAGAAGCCTGGAGTTAGCAAATATTTAAAAAAAAAAATAAAATGTATTTCATTAATTAAAAAAAACCCCACACACCAGCATTGCAACTTGTTACTCTTGTCCATTCTGTAACAAAGCAGATGAAAAAAATGAATTTTAGAAAAAAACTACAGATTTTAGAGCCTTGCACTGTCAGCTAATATCATCTTTAACCGAGTCTCACACTAAAAACCTCAACAAAAAGCTGTTAATCTGGGTTCCATACATGACGTTGCTCATAAGGAGTAATGACAGCTATTATTGTGCACCTTATATAAACCAGTAAGCTTAAATTCTATCAGGTTAGCATTGTGTAAAAATTAGCAGAAGTGGGGACTACAATTAAGCCAGTTTTTTTTCTTTCTTAACAGTCGAATTAATTTTATCAAGTTTTTAGTGGAGGGAACTTACTCCCAACTCCAGAATCGTTGCTAGGTGCAGTAAGTGCTGAAAAAAGACTTTAATACAATTCTTGTCTGTGATGTATACTGAAAAATGAGCTAACTTTCAAAGGTTAAATAGCTCTTTGTAAGAAATACCTTGAAGTTTCTAACACAGTGCGTCCTCACAGTGCTTGTCCAGTCCCATAAATTCTTTTGATGAGTTAACAGGAACACTCACACAAGCAGGATAGATAAATACTTACTCCATACAACATATTATAAAACAGTAACATCATCTTATTAAAACTGATTTAAACAGGAACACTATTATTTCAATTCTGAGCCTGTTAAACTGAACTATTCTTACAAATGAAATCTGCCGCGGCAACACTGCACTTGAATGCAATGCCCCCAACTAGTAAATTCAGTGTCCCCAAGAAGGACTGCAAGGAGCACGCACGGCCAGCAGGAATTTTTTTGAATGGAATCACAGAATAATTTAGGTTGGAAAGGGCTTCTGGAGGTCATCTTTTCCAAAATTCTGCTTAAAGGAGGTCTAATTAATCAGGTCTGTGCTAGTAAAGTCTTAACCTCTAAACTAGGAAGCTGTAAGTAAAGCGCTTATTGGGAACAGTCCCAAGAACATATCCCCAGTCTCACCTGGAAAATTATGCCCAAGAAATGTTTGGAAGAACACAAATCAGTAGAGATCAAAATGTTATATGTACACTCTTTAAGGTTAAGCCACATAGATGATTGTGGCCCTGTATGTGGGAAAGTTCATAGTGCGCTGTTTAATACGGTAGCATAGGCACAACCTCCTCGTGCCCCCTTTTGGACAAATGTGCTCTTTTGTGTGGTCCAGCAAATAAATAGTCACTGTACGTGCTGTTTGGAAATGCTGGGGGTGGGAGTAGAAACTACCTTAAATACATCTAACAATAAAGTTGGACTGAGGAGCTGAGTGCAGTCTCACCACTCAGTGCTTTATGGTCTCTCCGTAAAAACTGAATGGTATTAAGTCATTTCTAGTCAAGTATTTACCAAAAAAACAAAGTGCAAAGGCAGACATATAAAAGCTTATGGGTGGGGCATGTAACCCCATATCAAGAAAAAGCAAAAAAAAAAGGTAAAAAAAAAAAGTTGATTATTCTCAAACTCTCATCTTAAACTGACTGTCCTCTGAAAGCAATGACCCTAAGCCTATATTCCACTGATCATAGTCACAACGTCTCCTCACTACACAATATCATTGAAATCTCTAGAACTACCCGATTATTCAGAGACTTGCGGAATTAGACTTAAAAACACATTCAAACCACCCAATTTCCTATTTCTGTCCTGAATTCACACTTCAGAATTCAGAAGCTTAGTTCAAGAAAATCTGTGAGACCTATAACCCATATGATACAAATGCATTAATGATCACAGCAAAACAACTGACAAGTTGCATCAAGTAAGTAAATACAAATTATTCTGTCCTAGATTGTTGATTGAATTTGAATGCATGTCACCATTCTGACTGACTGAATTTCTTTTTGGACCTTGGGAATTCTACATCCTGATGATGACATATTACGGGGAGAGCAGGGAGGAACATTACCACTGATTCTTTTTTTGGAATAACAATGTTTAAAATCTCCAACAGAGTTAAAACTTGCTTTAAAAAAAAAAGAAAAAAGCTTATGTAAAACACTAGAAGATAATAAATTTCTATTACTAATTCTGCACTGAATAAGGGAGAGTTGACTTATGTGGCTAATATTAAATTTAGAAATTAAATACAAGTCCATATTGTATGCAGCCTAGCTGGAATTCACTAGATTAAATATACTAATTAATTTGGTCATGGTGTGTTTTGTATTATAATTCAGCATTTATTTATGAGGCCCACATATTCAGTTTACTGAATTTAATGACTACACTGTTCTTAAACATATCATTAGAAGTGCTAACATTTTGTATCATTAACCCTGTATCATTCCACAATTAACATAAAATTATCAAAAGAATAATATAAGCAGCTATGCATTTTAAGACACTTAAAACATTTCTAAATATAATTATTTCAGAGCCGATATTCCATTTTCACTAAGGTATTCTTCACTCAAGAGAGAAAATAGAAGCCCCAGCTTTTCTGATCACTTATTACTCTTAAGTTTCCTGTAGAGCACAGTCATACATAGATGTGTTCCTGGGTTATCATACATTTAGATATCTTGCCACCTCTTACTGACTGCAAGAAATACGTGAAAGAAGAAAACAGGCCACAAACATGAATATTTCATTACAAGGTGAGTCTTGTTTCATGGTCTAATAATATACAAATGACTGAAAAACTTCCCAATAGGTGTTGAGCTTTTCTACTTCCAGCATTCACCAAGATGTCACTTATGGACATCAGACCTTCAGTGTTTCAGGGGTTTGTCAACACCTCCCAACATCTTGCCCTCTGCTCAGATCACACTCTTCTGCAGTTGTCAGACAAACTGGGGCGGGGAGGAAAAAAAAATCCTCCTGTAACTTTGTACAGTCATGCTTACTGAGCTGAACTGTACTGAGGGGCCAGTGCATGCACAGATACAGAAACACACTTATATATTTTAAAAGCTGCCAGGAAAGATTTTCATTCATCTCACAGCAATCTGTATCAAACTATTACTTCTGTAAATAATTAAAAACAGAGAGTGTGTGTGTGTGGGGGGGGTGTATTACCATAGCAATCAGCAAAGCAAGGCATGAAGAAGAATCCTTCCTATCACCTACACAATCTCACACACCAACAAGGCCGTCTCATATCAGGCCCAAAACAAAAATGAGAAACTATAGGGCTGAAGGGCTCTCTGTAGCCCAGCGTCTTAATTTTCTTTAACTAGTTATGAATGAAGGGAAATCACATTTGAAGGCTTATCTTAACACCCATCAGTCCAACTTACCAAATCCCCAGCATTCCCAATTACATTTTTATTTGTTTGGTCTAAGCTCAGTCATTTGTGGAGACACAGTATCTCTCAAGTTCCACCATTACTTCCAAAATATAATGTTTCAGCCTTCTGAAATGGGAACAATGGTGAACACATGGTAGTTTAGTATCTGCTGCCTGAATGTTAAGACTTACAATGACTTTGCCTTTTCTGCTAAAGCAATACATGAACACATACAATGTGTAATCAAAATTTTAACCAGCCAATTTGTTGAAATATAAAATCTTTCCTCGGTTCTAGTAGCAAAGGTTTGGACAACACTAGTCAACCTTTTGACACTGAAATCAAGAAATATCTCTTAAGAGGAGTAGAGAGGCATTAGTTACTAGGATGAATAAAGAATGTCTTTCTACAAAAAACTGATTTAATAACATGAATTATTTTCTGGTTTGCCAAGTTCACTAACAATGTCTTATTTCTTTTAATGGAAGATGAAGTCTGAGCCACAGCACTGCTCAGGAGCACCAAAGCCTATTTAAATTAGCAATGTATTTTATAACAGGAAAGGCATAAACTGTTCACAAAAAAAAAAGAAAGATTACTTAAAATGAAATATAAATTCAGAACATTTTATAAGCCCTATGCTTCTTCATCCACAAGGTAAACGACAGTGTCTTCACTGGCACAAGTGGAGCTGTGCTAGTTTGTTCTAGCTGGGCATGTCCTAGCTTCACAAACTGTCGTGCTCTCATTCATAAAACCAAAGCTACTCCACCCAATCTTTCTGAATGTAGAAATGGTAACTCAGGCAAGAGGAAAAATACTAGCCATACAATCTCAATTTAGATTTTTGTTAGACAACCGTGATACTATTTACTCTTATAAACCTGCTCAGTGCTCATTAGTCTCAATAACCATTTCATCAGTACGAGAAGAGATTTTTAAACAAATGAGCAGTTTGCTGTGACAAGTAACATTTGATATTACTGTGCTAAAACATGTATTACCGCTCCCACCATTAGACTACAAACTTCTTGAGACAAGTGCCAGTCAGTTTATTTATGTGGCATCCGAGGCATGAAGTTTCAGTATGATTTCTTTAAAAAGGTCAGACAAACGTTCAAAGAATTATAATGAGAACGGATAAGGCCTTTGAAGGACGACACAGTCTTTCATTCGCTAATCTAAAGTAACACTTATCAGCAATGATGATTTCTTCAACCACTATAGAGTCTCCCACTCCATGACCCAGACAAAGTGTATCAAGGACTTCTATGATTTAGGAAACTATTTTTGTATTACAGTAAATCATATGCCAATTACATTTTTCTTTGCTCCTCTAAAAATCCTAACACGCAGCATTCTATTACAATTCCTGCCAAGAAAAATATTTTAAATCTCTATTTCACCAACTTTACCACTGACAGAAGTTTTCTTAAGACATAAAAAAACTGTCAAAACTCAAATAAGGAAATAAGACAAATTAGATCCTCTGTATGTTGGTTTAACTGCTGTCAAAAAAACAGTTAGAAATTCAGCATAATGTTGGAAGATAACACCAACAGCACTACGGATTTCAGTACAACACCTTCCAAGTTCCACGCTAACGGAGCTTTTACAACAATATTTGTTGTTGCTCTGAACATTTTTGTGTGCTGTAAAAGGAAAAATTAAAGTTGTAATATCTTGAGATTTTTGTAAACTGTTGGTTTACACTTCTATCAATTCAGATACAAAAATACAGGTTAAATTTTGAATTTAAAAGATTTATAGAATATAGATTTTCAGACTGCCATTACAGAAAGGTATTCTCCTTCCTTTTAAAATGTTGCTTGAAAGCACAAACAAAGTTGATAAGTCTGTTTTGCACTAAAAATTTCTGCAATTATTCCAGTGTTTTGTCAGGGAGAAAAAAAAAACAACAACAAACAAACCACACAACAACAACAAAAAGAACCACCAGAGAAACAGACTATTATTACATAATTATAACCCATAGCTAATGCATGTTAAGATTCTCATTTTAAACATTTACTAGAAGTTTGTTAAAAAAAAAACCACACCAAACCCAAGAAAGTCAAGAAAAATATTTTTACATGTTTTTTCTCATGTTGAAAACTGGTTTTGTTTTCTTTTATTCATGAAGATTGCATTTGCATTCATGAAAGCCTACTGTAAAACTAGACCGAAGTCGCTACTATAACCTATAATGCACATTTAACAAAAGAAAAAGATTTTAACACAAGGAGATACATAGCAATACAGTTAATGTGCTGATTACAGTGGATTTGCAGGGTATGTTAATCAGTGCTGAACTTCATACAGCACTTTCCAGTTTCTAGTTTACTGGTTTGCTTTCTGTATTTCTAGGAACTAACGTTCACAATTAACTTTTTTTGCAGTCAAACATACATATCATACATCAACAACCTCAATCTGTTACACAGACACAAGTAACAAAAAATAATTAGGTAAGCAAGGCTTGAACTTAGATATTGGATTTCAGTTTAACTCAGAAAAGCATACTCACTCCTTTGCAAGACCCACACCGTATATCAGCATAAAACAGTTTCAGGATTAATCTGCTTTTCTGTCTTCTGTCATGCATGCCTCACCGTCACTTAAAAAGTATTTTGGAACCAAAATAAATACAGAGCAGGATATAAGTATGTATCATGCAGACAGACCTCCATCTAAAGAGGTAACTGGAGATACAGCTCGTGTTGCATTCTCTATTTTATAATATGTTTAAAAGATTATTCCCTTTGTATTAGTTCAGTAGCAGCTATTTTGGCTGCAGTATTAAAATGAACCTGTACTGACAATATTTCTTCCACAACAAAAGACTGAGCTAAGTCATGTGGCGCACTTACAGTCTGGTATTCGAAAACATTTTGTAATTTTACTAGCTTCTGATCTGCATAAGACAGGAAATATTTTTATGCTATGTTTCAGCTGCAACACTGTGTATAAGGTTTACATGCACACTTAAACTAAGACTCAAGTAATTAGTTCAATATGCAAACTTTAAAAACCTACTGAATTCAATGTCTTGCAAGAAATACATAGATAACTAGAATTATGACTGAAATCACTATCTTGATAATATATGCACACACATAAATCATCTTAGACTTGTGTTTACTATTTTCAGAGGTCTCTTTTTTTTTTAAAGTTTAGCCTTTTTAAATTATTTTTCTGTCACTATCGAGAAATCAGTTTTCCCTGAACTTTAAATATTTATGGATCACATACACTCAGCAGTAGCATGTGACTATAAACTACTGGTTATGAATGAAATGATGGTGAAGCTGAGACCAGAAGGTGCACAGAGGGAGTGTGCAAATATTTCAGTACATCTCAAAACAAGCACTATCCTTGCTACTTTTAAAAGATCTAAAAATAAAATAGAACAACCAGCAGATCTTTCATTACCTGTGCAGGCAATACGCATTAGACAAACACCTTGGCATCTGAAACGAGCCTCGTGAGTTTTGATTTCCAACACTGTTCTTCAAAAAAATCTAGCAGACATGCATTGTTAGACTACGTAACGATGCACAAAGACAGTATCTGTGCCTTATACCTGTCGCTCCAGGCTGTATACAAAGACCAGTACCATAGTTTAAGAAACACCATTCAGTATAAGGTGTAGGGCTTGGGGGTTTGTTTGTTTGGTTTTTTTCCATAACAGCACACTTTTTTTTTTTTTTAACCTACTCTGTTGAGCTTTAGTCAGGCTACAGAAAGGGCATCCAAGTTGTATGACCCCGTACTTGAACTCTAGGAAGCCCTAACACTTTGTTTCGAAACAAATCACCTCTGGAGATAGAGCAGGCTTGCTATCAATCACTAACAAGTTAATTCCACATAATAAGGCAGGTAAGGATACAGAGTGATACATTGTGAAATGCTGTATCTAAAATTGATTAGAACAGCACTCAAAATGAATGCAGCCCTCCAAACCACTTCTTTGCTCAGAAACATTAATCTCAATTATAAGGAGAGCTTCATAATGGTAATGCTTGGTATGAAAAAAGTATGAAATAAATCAGGTTTTATAAGACACAGCAATTAATCAGTTTTAGAACTAAGGAAAGGTTGTTAAAGCAGCACATTTTTACAATGATACTCTCTAAAGCCTCTGTAACCTCAAAAAAATTAAATGGTTGGGGTTTTGTTTTAATTCCTCAGCTGACAGTGTGAATACCTACCCTAACTTCAGGTTTCTGCTATATCTTACCACAAGCTAAAACTCTTTTCAAATAATACTACACCACTATAAAGTTAAAGCATTTGTTCTAAGATCACAAGATACTCTGCAGCCTGTGAAGATAATTGCAGGCAAGCATCCTGAAAGAATATACTTGTTTAACCAGTTAGCATGGGAAGAAAAATTTATTTCATCAATCCAAAGTCTTTATTGTAACACATTAAAATAATTTCTGAACATTTTTTCATGCAATTCAGATCACACAAACTTGCAGTAGCTAAAGTCACATTATCATTAAAACTGTAAACCTAATGAGTTTACATATATTCACTTTAACAGAACAGATTATAAAGCTATTCTTATAAAACAATAATATCATATACATGTTAATCTGATTAAGTCTCTAACATATAGTACCACAATTCAAATCTGCCACTAAATCTTCCAGAAGTGTAACATATTTGCAAAAAATATTTTGAGATTTCTCTTCCAAAAAGATGTATTTTTTTGTACACTGACAGAAGAATTAGTGTCCTATAACAGAAATGCAGCATTCAGTAAAGTAAAAGCAGTATTACTACAAAATTGAAAGTATTTCTGACCTGCAATCTTAGCATAAGTCTCTGGTGTTTTCTTTTAAGCCTGTATAGCACAACGCCCCTTCACAAACAGCACCTGATCCTCCAAGTTGCCGAGCACTCTCAGTTTTTATTGGGCCTAACCCAAAACTGATGCAAGTCAGCGGGAGTTTTCGCATCAATCTACATGAGCATCAGTCTGCACAAGGCTCACTGATTTCAACCGGAGGTAAAGGTACTCGGTATCTTACCAAGCCAAGACTATAATCTGTTAATTATTGGGGCTAGGAGATGACAAAAATATGACACTTTCAGGTTATTATTTAATTTTCTGATACTTTATGGGATTCATATCCAATAGCTGCTTATTAAAAGCAGCTATTGTGGACTGATTTGTTACTTTAAATCTAGTTTCTATTACTAAATCTTTTTTTTTTCCATTTGAATGGAGAATAATTACTCCTGGCTCAAAGAGATTTGACTGAAGTACCAGTCTTAACTTGCTAACTGGATTATGAATGTTATTCTGAATTTTTTTCCTCCAATAAATATTAACCAAAAGATTATTCTTAGCGTGATCAAGTATTTCTTCTACCGAACAATATCTTTCATCTCAGAGTTCACTTGTGTAAACTCATTTCACTTTTTAATCTGAGGTATGTGTCTAATACTTCAGTACTGTTGGCTTTTTTTTTTTCCCCTCTCTTTTGAAGCCTCTGGGTTATTTCTCCATTGAAAATAACCCAGCAAGCTCATAATGGCAAAGCTAAGAATTGTAAAATAGTATTTTTCTCAATCTATTGTATTTTCCCTAAATTTAAGTGATATATTTTTCATATATATTCATACCCATACAGTGCCCATTCTTCCTAAATATTCTTACATTACATCAAAGTACACTTTATGACAATTTTTCTTTGCAACATTAAGCCAATCTCCTAGATATGAGTGCATTAATAATTCTAAATAGCACTTGGATTATTTTTGAGGGGAAGAGCAGCTGTATTTTTCATCAGAGAGTGGCTTTAAGTGTTCTACAAATAACTCTTCTGCAAGGTAACTGACCACAGACAAACAACATTCATACTTCCAAATGCTCTTCACTAGACTGAATGTTAGGATGTAAGAATCCACAAAATATTACTGTATCTCTTTAATGTAATGATGCAAAATACTTTGCATGAAGAAGTGTATATGACATATAGCAGGTAACAACCAAATAAAACCCAACAAGCGTCCAGCTAAGAAGGCTTCATACAAAACCCACGATATTTAGAAAGTACAAAAATAAAACTTCAGATGTTTTCTCGTAAAAAGTATTTTAAATCTAAACAATTAAACGAACCTAGAACCTTAAAGAAAAAGCTCCTGCTAAAACTTTCAGCAGTTCGCGAGCACGTAAAGATTCATTTTTGTGTATTTTATCGTTATGTTACTTTTTTTTAACGCAACTTCGCAACATAAAACTTTTTAAGTTCGCGGAACTATGGACCTGCTTCCTACACCCACCTAAAGAGGGAACTCACCAGACATGCGAAACGTTTGTGGTTACACGAGGGAGCCCACCCTTCGCTCGCCCCCAGACCCCGGGACACGCTTTCGGCCACCGTGGCTTTCCGCCGCACGGTAACACTACTTTCGCTACAATTTATCGAATAAATCACTAGAGGTGCTACCCCTGCTGCTTACTGACGCAACGCTCCCTTCCTTAGGAGGAGGAGAGGTAAAGCCCCGGTGCTACTTCCAGACCAGCAGACCACCCTGCCCCCGCCTGCAGCCGCTTTCAGGAACTCGTTGCCCGAGGACACGACACCCGGAGCCGGAGCCCCGCGCTCGCAGCCCCGGGGGTAACGCGAACCAAGTTCCAAAGCCGCAGGTAAACTTACTGCGGTGAGCTTTCGCACTCCGCCCTCGCCGCTGCGCTCACCGGAGCGGAGCGCGGACACTTCCATTTATCTC
>NW_009707254.1:10203-11550 GCF_000703405.1 Apaloderma vittatum | reverse complement strand
AAAAAAAAAGAGGCGCTCGATCGGGTTGGCTTCCCATGATGCTAAAAGCAAAGGGTTGGTTTGTTCATCAACGGAACCAAAATGACATAAAAATTTCTCAGACTTTAAGAGGAATCTTAACAGTGTTGCCTGCGCAGCCTGCCGGTGCCATCGGGCGCCGGGCCATAGGGAGGCGGCTGTTGGGTTTTGGAGCAGAGCTGGCCAGGTTGGAAAGTGGGAACTGGGTTGTTTAGGCATGTCTCTGGGGGAAACCTGATGAATTTTTCAGATTCAACTGGACAGGGTGCTGGACCATCCTATCTAGGCTGTGCTTTTGCCGAGAAGAATTGGACCAGAGGATCCTTGAGGTCCCTTCCAACCTGGTGTTCTATGACTGGTGCATCTCAGACTCCTCAGGGAGCTGATTCATCTCAATGGTCTGGCAGAAAATCAACTTGGCAAGAGGAGGTATAAAAATATGGTTCTTTAAGAGCTTGGATGAGCGTCACACACAACGCTGGGAGTGTGTAAACCTCATGCATATCTCCTGTGCTAAAACAACACCCCAAATCACACCAAAGTGCATCAGCTCATTTTGTATCAGAAACAGTGTGACCAGTAGGATCAGGGCAGTGATTGTGCCCCTGTACTCAGCACTGGGGTTGCTTAGTCTGGAGAAAAAGAGGCTGAGAGGAGATCTTGTCACTATCTACAACTACCTGAAAGAAGGTTGTAGCAAGGTGGGGGCCGGTGTCTTCACCCAAGTAACAAGTGATAGGACAAGATGAAATGGCCTCGTTAGACTAGATATTAGAAAAAAATTCTTCAACAAAAGGGTTATTGAGCATTGGGACAGGCTGCCCAGGGAAACAATGGAGCCACCATCCCTGGAGGTATTTAGTAGACATGGTGCTTGGGAACGTGGTTTAGTGGTGGACCTGGAATTGCTAAGTTGACAGTTGGACTCAATGTTTTTAGAGATCTTTTCTGACCTAAACAATTCTATGATTCTAACTCCTCACTTGTTAGTTTCCTACCCCCCCCCCCCAAAATATTCTTTTTCCTTTATTATGTATTTTCCAAAGACAGTCACTAAGATTTTGGACTGTGGCTTCACTCATCAATAAAAATGAGTCTGGGGAGGAAACTCTTGAGCAGCCTTGGTGCAAAATTAAGAAACCCAGATTTACTGTCCCTGGAATAGCTCAGCTCTTGTCTTGCCATTGGCCTTTCATGTTTCAAACTTGTGTTTGACATTAACATTCAACCTGTAATGGATGAGCAAGTCTGGAACATTTTGTGTCGTATTGCTTCAGAAATAGCAGAGAAAGGAAAGGAGAGGAAAGGAGAGGAAAGGAGAGGAAAGGA
>NW_009707254.1:9079-9859 GCF_000703405.1 Apaloderma vittatum | reverse complement strand
CCAAATCTCGTCTTTGTATTTACTTTTATTATGGAAAAAATATGTTCTGTAAAATTGGAGAAGTAATGCATGGATCAGAGTATTTGTGAATCCAGTTTGATTTCATTAGTCAACATAAACTTCTGTGTATTTTTTAAAAAGTCAGTTTTGACAAATTCTGTGTGAAATACTACTGTTTAATGCTATCTTTTAATTTACATTTCATTTTTAAAAGGCTTTCCTAAAACTTGAAATTTGAGCAAAATATTTTATTTCTGATCAAAGAGAACAATTTTCAAACCTGAATAAAAGATTTTGTGTACTGTTGACCAATCCTCTTTGCAAGCCGAGCTCTTGAAGTTACTTTCTGATCTCCTTCCTCACATCATTAGTGCCACTGAGCCAAACAGGAGTGCCTGATCAAGGAAGATAAGCAAAGGGGAAGAAGTTTTAATAAAAATAATTTCTGGATTGAAGTTTTTATTAAAAAGCTTGTACCAAACCCTTTTATTTCTCCAGTGCCAACAACAGAACATCAACAAAGAGAATGAAATAGCTATGATATGATACATGATATGATATATGATATGATATGATATGATATGATGATATGATATGATATGATGTGTTGTGATGTGATGTGATGTGATATGATATGATATATTACATTACATTACATTATATTACATTATATTACATTACATTATATTATTATAATACCTTTAATTGATACCATTCTATTATTTCTATAAAGTTTTTATCTATTACATATAAAAAAATTACAGAAACAGGAAAAACTTT
>NW_009707254.1:0-9066 GCF_000703405.1 Apaloderma vittatum | reverse complement strand
TTTTCCTGCCATAACTTTCTTAAAGATGCTTTTTCATAGAATCACAGATTCATAGTACAGTTTGGATTGGAAGGGACCTTGAAAGGTCATCTAGTTCAATGCCCCTGCATCTTCAACTAGATTAGGTTGCTTACAGCCCCATCCAACCTGACCTTGAATGTTTCTAGGGATGGGGCATCTACCACCTCTCTGGGTAACCTGAGCTAGTGTTTTACCACCCTAACTGTAAAAACTTTCTTCCTTATATCTAGTCTAAATCTGCCTTCTTTCAGTTTAAAACCTTGTCCAATGGCAACAGGCCCTTCTAAAAAAGTCCCTCCCCATTTCTCCTGTAGCCCCTTTGGGTACTGGAAGACCACTGTAGGGTCTCCCTGGAGCCTTGGCTTCTCCAGGCTGAACAACCCCAACTCTCTCAGTCTTTCTTCATAGCAGAGGTGTTCCAGTCCTCTGATCATTTTTGTGGCCTCCTCTGGACCTGCTTCAATGGGTCTGTGACCTTCCTGTGCTGAGGACCCGGAGACAGACACAGAATGGCAGGGGAGGTCTCACCAGAGCAGAGCAGAGAGGCAGAATCACCTCTCTCTCCCTGCTGGCCATGCTGCTTTTGATGCAGCCCAGGATGGGATTGGCCTTCTGGGCTGTGAGTGCACATGGCTGGCTCAGCTCCAGCTTTTTCCTTCCTGCCTTACACCCAAGTCCTTCTCCAGGGGCTGGTCTCTATCACATCATCTCCCAGCCTCTATCAATATTGGGAGATGCCCTGACCCAGGCACAGCACCTTGCACTTGGACTTGTTGAACCTTCCTTTTTTGACTCCTCCTCTTCTCTTGAACTTGTAGTGCAAAAACAGTTCAAAAAAAGACCCAGAAGAAGTTGCCCCTGCCCCCAAATGAAAGCTCATGGATCCTTCCCACGGGTGGGAGCTGCTGCCACTCTCCACACAAGGACTCACTCTGCCTCCCACCAGCATCATGACTTTCCCCTTGCCATGGCTTTCCCTCCCTTCATGTCATCCAGGCAGGCTGTCAGACTCAAATGATAAAGAGTTTTTACGGAGTCAAGAGTGATAATAAAGACCTGCAGTTCTTCAAGAACAATAGCATCAATCCCCAAAAAACCGACAAAGGAAATAGGTAACAACAACGAGAAGAAGAAAGTGGTTTGGACAACACGCTGCAAATGCTGTGTCAACCACTCGTATTAATGTCATCTGTGATTGGCATCACCCCTCAGCGTGTCAGAAACCATCAGAAACCACAGCACAATTTAATATTTATTTGAATTTCTATATATCGACAAGCAGAAATTTCTGGGATATTGTTACATGGGTTGCTGTTGTGGGTTTTTTTACATTAGATGCAATGCTATCTGGAATGAGAGGAGTAAGGAAAAATAGAATTTGATTTTCTTTCTGATCTTGGCAACAAGAAGAGTAATAGGAAATGTATATTCCAGGGTCTTTTATGTATCAAAAGCTGCTTGATCTCAGAAAATCTGAAGATCAGTAGAGCTGTGTTCATGCAGACATTGAAGTATGGCTGAAGGTAGAATACAATAGATCTCCTTAAATTGCCAAATAAGAGGGTACAGGGTGTGCAATACTCAGGAATGCTTTGAGGCTTCATTTACCTTCGGTACCCACTTGGAAAGCATTGTCAAAACTCCTGGAAAGGGGGGAAGGATCTTAGATGAATGTGTTATGTTGTCAAATGGAAGGATACAAGGAAACCTTTTCCTTGGTGGGTTTTAGACATTAAGGCTTCGGCAGTGGGGATGCTGCCATGGCATACGATAACGCTCTCACACAAGAAGCTTTGCCAAATGCACAGAGAATAACAAATAAAAAAGGCCTGTATAGCACGTGGCACTGGATAAACAGCCCTGTAGGAGCCACAGGTTTCAATTTGTGTCTCCTCTTCCTTTGTGTTTTGTGGAGGAGCCTGTACTGATGGTGCTGCCGCTTGTTCAGCACCTTTCTTAGGGCAGCTGAATAAAAAGTAGGAGGAAATAAGCATTTGCTTTCCTGTCTGTCTTGATTTAGCCAGGTGTGAAGCTCTACAGACAGTTGTCCCTACTGTTAAATAGCTCTTTAATAACTCTGCTGATCGACAGGGTTTCTAAACTGAAGCCACCAAAGACACTTACCAACCACTGCATTTCTAGCAGCACTACGGATCAGAGGCAACTGCCTCTGAGATGTGTTTTCGGTCAGGCTGGATCGGCGCTCCACGTTTGGTTTCTGTATAAATGGTGTGAGGCATCAGCTCAGGCAATGAAGTTCCTTTGACACACGGTATCGGTGGTGCTCCCAGATTGTGCTTTTTAAAATATCTCCTGTGCTATAGTGGCTGAGACATTTCTTTTACTTGATGAATTCTCTCTGACAATTCCCTTTTCCATTTTCCTTCACCAGACAGACCCCATATATTTGTATTTTCTCTTTCGGATGGGATTTGTAATCTTTCTACCTTGAGATATTCTCTCCTAAAATGAGCATCGAGGGATTATGTCCTGCTGCAGGCATTCAGCTCAGCTGCTCTACATTGCTTTCACTTGCCCCTCTGACCGCCAGCTTGGTCTCACTTTTCTCCAATGGTTGTATAGGGGATAGAGACACCTATTGTTTCTCATCTGAATTGTCTCTAATTTATATTCTGGAAGTAAATAGTACAGATAGTCCCGTTGACCTTCCACATCTGGCTTCTAGAGGTGTTTCCGTTGATGCACTTCTAACCCTGCAGACACCTCCATGCTCGCTGTAGGGCCTAGTTGAACTGAAGACTGTGTTATTCAGCTGAAAAAAAATCAGGATCCTCCTGGTTTTCAAGATAACTACGAATCCCTAAAACATTCCTACTGAAATCTATGGACTTTACTGGAGCCTAGGACAGCGTTTATCAGACTTTTGTTATCACAGAACCCATTCATTCAAGGCAGGAAGGTGGATATGTAGTTAGGGAATTATAGCAAGAATAAAAGAAAAGTGAATCTTCAGAATTTAAACTATTTTAAGACAGAAAGTGTTTGTGTCAGGAGAGTTTTACGCAATTGCTCAACAGTTTTGCTCTTATGGGCCATTTTGGAGTCATTGGGTGAATGCCACTTGGAGACGAAGATGAGCAATTGCAACTTCAACACTGCTGAAAACAAACTTTAAAATGCAGTAGAAGCCTCCCATCCAAGTGCTGATTCACCCTAGTCCTTCTTTGTGCTGAGGATGCAAAAGCAATCTCTGACAAAGAGCAGGATTGGACAGCTGCAGTGGAGGTCAAGGCAAAGAAGAGGGCAGTTTTAAGGGTGAACTCTTGAAGTACAGCCTGTGTGATTCACCTTGAGAGGACGGTGTGTCCTGAATAGCTGCTTGTTCTTGAAAATGAGTTCCAGATTCCCTATTCTGCTATTCTGCATGGATTTCATATTGGTACAAAGGAGCAAAGTGTAGCTTCTGGAAGGAACTGTGCTTATCACCTGCTTACAACCCCTCCACTGCAAGACTGTAGCTATTGAACTAGTTTAATTAATATATGGAGTTAAGTGTCCAAATTCTGACCAGTTATGGATATTCCCTTGAGCTACAGAAGAGTTTGAGGCTTGTAAGCTGCACATTCAGAAACAGAAATATCATAGCACTGCCCATGACTTGGCATGGTGACAGTTCCTGAACTCTCTCCTACTTCAACATTTGAATTACTTGATGTGATTTCGTTTTGGCTCAGCCACACTCAGGTGTTCCTCCACAAGCAGTGAGCATCTTCAGCTGAACCTGCATCACACCTTGAGGAGACTTTGGGCTTTTTATTCCAGGGAGGAGAAATAGATCTGATGCTGCCAGATCACAGTCCTTTCACACCGACTGATAATCCAACAACTGTAGTTATGCCTGAGACATTATGTAATTCAAACAGAGGTATTAAAGGCTGGCGGGAAAATACCCCTGAGTTTGCATGAAAGCAATCATGATTTGTTCGGTGAGACCAGCTATCACGTGTCAGGAGATTTGCTGGGAACTTTGGTTAGTTTTCATTGAAGTGTGCAGGCATCTGCTGTATATTCTAATGAAATTGCTTGCTCACACCTCTGAAGTGGCTTGTTTATCTCTTTGTAGCTGCTGGGCAGATGCCTTGTGTCTGTGTGGGAGATTTCTCCATACATTTGATGGTACTTCTAAGCAAAATGGTTTTGCCTGTAAAAGGGCATGTCCCAGTTATCAGATGGTCAGGTTTTCAACATGGGCACGCTCCTTTCCCTTGTTTACACCAGCGCACTTTCACCTGAGGATCACCATGTTGTGCAAACAGAAACTCATTGTCAAGAAGGAGCCTTGGTATTTTTACCTTTATTTTGCTGAGGAATAAACCGAAACCCGGTGACTAAGACTGACGTTCCCCAAAGTGCTCTCTAATTATGGGCACATCCATTCCAAAGCCTCCAGATTAGGATACCTCAGCTGGGTTTGCAGCGGGGTTGTGTAACTAAGTCTTGTGTGTGATTTGAGTTCTCAAAGACCTTCAGAATATTCAAGCCCAAGAGGTATGAAGATGCTCAGACTGAGTCACCAGAAATGAGTGGACATTTCTGTAAGCCTCCATTGTTTGCCAAAAACTGCATAATGACTCAGCATCGTGGTCTGAAACAAAACCCCCGAGTTCTGTGTCTGATGGGAGGGAGAAAAATCTATGTCTGGTCAGAAATCCCACTGAGTACATATTAGAGACCTGTTGCAGAGACCACCAAGGAGAATTGCAAAGGCCTTTGTTGACCTTGGAAAAAAAGACCATCAGAGACCACAGTGATACACAAACCAGTGTCCTGAGAGGGAGGAGAGCTCTAAACGCTCACAGACAAAACAACCAGAGAAAAAAAGACATATCCTACACTATCAGGATGCAGTATATATTGGAATAGCTGCCATATTTTTGCTTGCTTCCATCAATTCTGTTTCATGGCCCTTATGATGTATTTCTAGTAGCAGAGCTGAAACTATTTTGTAAGTCTGGGGGGAAAAAAAAAAAGCCATCTAAGAAACTTATCATGAAAACCACTTGTCAGGCTGAAAAAAGTTGCCAGAGAAAATTTTCTTTTCCCTTTTTATTGTTTTCCTGACAAGCTAGACAGGGGCAAAACCTAATTACATACATACATAAAAAAGTAGATGGCACTAACCATTTGTCTCGCATGACTCACCACCGTCTTTCCAAATGTCATAAATGCTGGCAAGCAGACTACGGCCACGAAACACATTAGTGTCTCACAAGGCTTCTTGGCTCGATTATAGGCTGGCAAGGATTAGGCTGAGTAGCTGGGAAAAGATAGGAGGAAGATTTCACTGGGTGCCTGGAATTGTTGTGCGCTGGAAACATTGCAGAAGATAAACCACTAAAGGACAATCTAGTGCCTTCAATGGCAATCCCTACAGCAGGGCATTGCATCTTCTACAGCCAGAAGACGTGAAGGAACAGAGCATTGTCCAAGTGGAAGAGGAGGCACCCACATTTGGCAAAACCTAAGAACAACAATATCTTGAACACAACCATTCTGTGGGAATTGCTTTCTTCTCGTGCACCCTGTTACTGCAGCACCCACAGAAACCAAAGCCCAGACGTACTCCTGCTAAGTCTCTGCTATCATAACTTGAACTTCTCGCCCTGGATTGACCTTAGGAAATGAAACAAATGGGACCACTTGTATCACAAACACAACCTGAGTGCTTCTCTGGGCTTGCCATGCCTGAATCAGGCCGTCCAGTTCTAATCCAGGAAGTCAAATTTAGCATTGCACCTAAAATAAAGGGCTGTGAAACCACAACTTGGGTCTCCTGCTTGAAAGAAAAAGTGGACCTCTCTCTGGATTATATCTTCAGGGCCACCTCCTGCGCAGGAGTGAGGCTGATGCCTGAAAGCCCACCTCTGGAGCAGGTGGTAGGAATAAGGGTTTCCAGTGCAATATGTTGAGACCCTGGACATTCTCACCAGGGTGCAACTTCCCAAATGACGGCAGACAGAGCTGCACAGTAAATGTATTTTAATCCTTCTCAGAGCTCACTGGAAGATCAAGGTCCCACTGGGTAGTACAGCACAGCTTCACCTCTGCCCCAGGACTACACGTCGGGCACACCAGAGCCAGAGGGAAGTGCCTTGGGCTGTGTAGAAGATGGGGCCAAAGCATAAGCCTCAGTCTCAGAGCATCAGACACAATGAATCTGCTATAGATAAGCTTTAAAAAATATTTTAAAAACCCCAAAAAACAAAAACCAAACTCTAGTTACTTCTGAAACTTCTAGGCACACACAGGAGGATTTTAGGTTTCTAAGCAAGTTTTCCTGGAAGAAATTCCCTGGGACAGGTGTCTGTGACAGCTCAGGTGCTTGGCCCTCCTCATCTTTAGGCTGTTTGTTTTAATACTTGGTCTGTTGTACCTATATGCTTAAATTCTGCCACAGCTGCACTTTGACTCTTTGTCAATAGATCTGCTATAGATAAGCTTTAAAAAATAATTTTTTTTTAAAAAAAATCCTGGTTACTACTGAAACTCTGGAGAACTTTGAAGAAACTCATCCCTTCGTAGCAACGTGGGCAGTGTATTTCTTAAACGTTCTTCCTCAGCTTTCATGGCTCTGATTTGCCAGCATGGACACTGGTGCCAGGACCTGTCTGTTCCAACAAGAGCTGTTCTCATTTTGATTTTACAATCCCACCTGAAAATGCATCCCCTGACTGATGAATTTCCCACCCCTGCTGCTCAGCCTTCGGGCTCGTTCATATGAAGAGCATTTCCCCACACAGGTCAAGCTGAGTCTGGCTGCTCCCACGCCCCTGACTTCTCCCGACCTGCCTGGAACAGAGACTTTATCTTCCAGGGGATGTCAGGATGCTGGTGCCTGATCTTCAGAAAAGATTCATGGTAGAAAATTACAAATCAGGAAGACATACTTCGGTAGGCAGGGAAATTGCGGGAAGTGAAAGAACTGGGTGTGATGCTTTTTGGACTCTAGACTGTTTAAATCTCAGACCATCCTGTGCTGTGTTGAGACACTGTGTTGTCTTCTGCAAACAGCTGCATTACATTTTGGCCCTCGGGCGAGTATAACCGTCGTTTATTTTTAGATTTAATTGAATATCTCCTTTCAAGTCTTATCACTGCCCACCCAGATCAAATGGAATGGACAGAAATACAAACACAATGTAGACTACCGTATGCTGAGGAGCACAGCAACAGCAAATTAATAATATCTTTTTTTTTTTTCCCAGGCATTTCATCTTGAATCCAGGAGAGACTTGTTTACTGATGTGGTTCATAAGCTGAAGAATAAAATGTTGTCTGGCAAAGCTGATATTTCCCATTTTAATATGGATTTTCACCCGAGGATCTCAAATTATTTACAAACCTTAAAGCTTGATCTACACACATTTTTCTGGTAGCAAATAGCCTTTTTTTTTAAAAAAAATAAATATGATTTTCCCCCCTAGACTTCTCAATAAAATCACAATAACAGGTACAAAATACTTTAGGGCTGTATAACTTAATTTCCTTGCCAATACAGAAAAAAACCTTTTACCAACTTCTGTAACTTGGTGATGTTAAATCCACAGAGCATTCACATATAAAACACTCCAAACGTACCATCATTTGTCTTTTTAGGCTTAACTGCTGCTGTAATAGGCCTTGCAGCTCCACAGGTGGAAAGTTGAAGAGAGCAGTCAAAGCGTTGTTTTTCCACCGGGAAGTGTGAGATAATTTCCCCTGATTGTGCTGCGAACACACACCTGATCTGAACAGCTATGGAAGTGTTTGTAGAAATGAGGATGTATTTAAACTAGCAGGAGGAGAAACGTTGCTTCACCGTGGTGGGAGATCAAACTCTGGTGATGATATTTTGCTCCAAAGGTAGGTAAGCCCTGGAGCCTGTGCTGGAAATTAGGTGTTACACTCCAAGGATTTTTGCAGTTTTTGTGCCTGAGTCCCACTTGGTTGTAAAATCTGTGTGGCAAGGGAAAGGCTAGACTATAACTGCAAGGTCAGTGAAGGAAGGTAAAAAAATGAAATTGCCTGGGAGCATTAAGAATCATTGCATAGAGTGGATGGTCAAGGGAATGCGGGCAGTGCACCTGCAACTCCTGGCAGCTCTGCGAGGGATGCCCAGCTGTGCCCAGCTGTGCCATTGCATAATTGCATCTCCTGGGTCTCAGAAGGAGCAGGAGAGAGGGAAGAACCTTCATTTGATAGGCTGTGATATAGAAGAGGCTCAACAAAATCCTATCCTTTCCAGGAACAAATATAAAGAAAGTGGAGAAGGGAATGAACTCACAACAACATTAGCGAGGACAACAGAAATTGGTGGGGGACACACGTTGCTCTGCCAGTGAATTGTACCTGCCCAGCAGATCTCTGTATCAGCTCTTGCTTTCTCATTTGTTCTTTCCCCATGCTTTTCCCCTGATTTCCAGCCTGGTAATTCCTTCCTAGGCGTATGCATAAAGCAATGCACTAGGTGCTGGTTTTGAGTGGACCTATAAAACAAATTACTTTATTTAGCCATTAACTTATGAACAAAGTCCAAAAATAAATTTCCATTGATGACTCTGTCAGACCCCCAAAGACCTCCTTTGACAATAATAATCTATCTGCTTTCCACTGCCTGATCTGGAATACTAAAACATAGATTTACCTACTTCTTGATTATTTTATTTTTCATGGCTTTCTTCAGCTCTGGCAATCCAATCTTAATTCTACTGAATGCCTTTGTCATCTCAATGAGAGAACATGCACTTTTATTCTATTTCCATTTTGTGTGCTTCTGGTGTTTGAGTTTCTATCACTGACATATCTAAGATGGAATATTCAAAGATGTGATGTATTTATGGACGTGTGTGCACTAAGAAAATTCTGGTTGTACTTAGTAAAGTGGAGTTGCTGTGCTCTATTTTCAAAGGACTGTTTTCATGGGACACTGGGATTCAAATTACAGAGCAAAAGTTACAATTTCCATAATAAAAGGAGAAATATCCCTCTTCTTCTGCTTTCTTCCGTGAATTCTATTCCCATGTATTGGGTTGGCTCAGCCGGATT
>NW_009707253.1:33183-41998 GCF_000703405.1 Apaloderma vittatum | reverse complement strand
TTGTGCCGGTCAGGGCAGGACCTTGGCCCTGAGCGATGCTGTGGGTGTCGTTACCGACGTGACCGACGTCTCGCTTCCTCCTAGCAGGGCACCTGCCATCGCCCTTACCGCGGTTCAGGAAGAGCTTCCACCAGAGTATTTCCCTGCCCTGTCCTCACAAATCCTTTCTGACAGGTTTTCCATTTGCGCGCTCGGGACAGCAGTCTTATTCTTGTACTTAAGAACGTGAAAAAGGTGTTTGGTTCTGGTTCAAGGCAGGGGACGAAGACCAAATGCGGAGTGGGGTTAGAATTACACTTCTGGGGTGCAAGCACCTCAGCAGTGATCCTGGCCTGATGCTTGTACGTGGTGGGACTAAGGTCCAGCAATCAGTCTCGTTAGAAAAGGTTTCCACCACATAAACCAGTTATTCTACAGCAGCTACATCCAGTGCTCTTTCTCTCACCAGAAGGAACGAGTGCGTTCTGGCTTGAGATGTCCGGGCATTTACAAAAGCTGTTTCAATGAGCAGGCAGAAGATCCCATTTCCAGTTTCCACTTTTTTTTTTTTCCCTCCAGTTATAGCAACAGTACAAAAATATATTGAAATTCTTACCTAATTTTTTTTTTCCATTGATAATGAAAAAACATGAATACCAGAGGAGACGGATCTGAGGTTAAACCTCTCATTCCCCTGTACACAGGGTAATGGAGCTTACTCAGTATTTGACAGTTACACAGCACTTAATATACAAACACCGAGTAAAAGTGTTTTCCAAATGCAGGTATAGCCATTTTTAGAGCCATCACTGAAAGCTGCTCACTCACGGTGTGGCATCCAGAAGTTGAAGCTGGTATCTATGGTTTCCAACCCTGTGGTCTTTCTGCCTCCTCTCCACCTTAATCGTAGGTGCAAAAACCAGAAAACCCATCAAACAATGCTTAGTGTGATAGAAAACATGGGTGGTTCATGAGAATGGAAGAAGTCACTGAGGACAGAGGTTAGAAGAGCCCCGAGTGGCTGTGCTCTGGCTTCTTGCTCTTTTGGAAGTTCTCTGGACTAACTAGCTCCAGGCACTGTTTAGTCACGTATGGACAAATGGCAGGACACGTCCCTGGTACCTCATTCCTTGCATTCTCCTGAAAAGCAGAGATACAGCCTTGCTGCTCTGCTCCAGAGCCCCCGAGAATGCCTGCGTTAACCAAATGTCTATTTTTTCACATGTACATGATGATACGTGTATCTCCCCAAACGTAGAGATATTTAAGGAATGAATAGCAAGACAACAAGACAACTAAATTCAAGAGCCCCGTGTGACCTTTCAACACCTTTGATAACCAGGGTGAATCAAGTAGAGAATTTAAAAACCACCCTGCACCGACAACATTGTGAAACATCGGAAAACAGCCATTTTTTCAGATTAGCTCATTGTTTCTGTTCCTTGAGCTGAGCTGTTCCTGTCAGTGATCCATGCAAGTGTTTGCCACTTATGTCAGTGAAGAGTCCATTTGGACGGCTGACAGGTTGGGGCTCATTTAACCTAAGAGTAACATTTCCTTAAACAGAAAATGTGAGACGGATTTCTTCTTCTCCGACAAATGAGAAAATTGCGGAGTTATTGCGGTCTGCTGTATAAACATGCACTCAGTTCCTCTGCCCCCAAAATTGAATTATTTAGCTAGTGGGTTATATTTAGGTCCTTTTAAAGAAAGTCAATATTAAAGGAAGTAGACTTTGATCTGTCTTTGAGGTGATAACTCTTAATATGTTCTATCTATCCATTACGAGGCTAAGATGGATAGGGCAGAACCGCTGTTGGTTTCGGAACATGGTCAAGTGTTGAATGGCATCCAAATGATAAAACTCATTTAAAGAACAACCAAACCCTTTAAATTTAAACAGACTATACCTTTACATTTGGAAAGAAACTACAGTAAAATTCACAGAGGTCTGAACTGGGCAATGGTGAATTTTACTTGCACACAAGACTTGCTCGAGGATAAAAATACTTGTGCCTTCAGACAGCATGAATTATTATAACGTAACCACTCCTGCTCAGGTTGTCTCCTTGTTCTTCTGCTTTTTCCCTATCAGCTCATATAGAAACCTAGAATACCTGTCACGGCTCATCTTTCTGTGGCTATAAGGAAAAAGCATTCGATCCCTACTCTTCTTTCTCTATCCCTGATCTCTCTGCGTTGGGGTGTGCTTTAGGTTACCAGTCAGAGAAATAAAGGCTAATCATTCTCTCTGGTTAAAAAGGGTAAAACCTGCGTGCTGCAAAGCTGTAAGTCAACTTTGGTGCCCTCAAGCAGGAGGAGATTACGCCTGTGTGTCTTACCCTAAACAAGAAAGAGAGAAAAGTGTGACATGACAAACCTTGTATGTTGTGTTTTAAGGTTACTGTGCACGAGAACAGTCTGAGTTAACATTAGGGCCAAGGTACTGCACCTTCGTAGCTTTCTTTAATTAGCAGCAACAGCTCTAGATTCTCAGGCCTTCGACAAGTGTGAATTAGAATCATAGAATCCTAGAATGGCCTAGGCTGGAAGGGACCTTAGAGATCATCTAATCCAACCTCCCTGTTTTGGGCAGGGACGCCGCCTCTCGACTAGACCACTAGAAAACACTGTTCAACTGAACTGATACATCAGTAGCTTTTCTAGCATTCGAAGTCTCATCATGAGCAATCTGATCTAGTGAGAGGTGTCCCTGCCTGTGGCAAAGGGGTTGGAATTTGATGATCTTTAAGGCCACTTCCAACTCAACCACCCTGTGATTCTCTTTCTTGGCCAACCTTCGTCTCGCCGCTTGCGGTAAGGTCATCGGGCCACCCATTGCCTCGTTCTGCTTTCTCAATCAGAGGCTTCTCTCTGCCTCCAGAGAGGCTCTGATGGCCTTACTCCGTGATGAGGCAATGACTTCAGGATGAGAGGGATGCAGCTTGCCTTGCCACTGCGCTGGGGAGCGCGTGCAGAGAGCAATGGCTAATAAGCAATTTGGGAGGATGTGCTCAAGTAACTCTTATGCTAATAGGATTTGCGTGTGTGAGTCCATACAAATAAGTTCCCTTGGATACCACAGAGCCCTGTGAACTATTTCCTAACCCCTGATTTTGACGGCACACCAAGCTAAATCTCTTCAAAACCACTGCTTTTCCCTTTACTGGGTAATCTGTTTTATGAATGTTATGCAAATGTAGCCAAATTATTTAAATTCTGCACTGCAGAGTGATTCAGGAGGCCTAAGCTCTCCTGGTGGCTCTGCCGTTGTGTGGCCTCTCCTCCTCGGTGCTTCTCTTTTCCTATTTTTATAATGGCGAGAGGGATCTCAGCCTCGGGGAACTCAGCAGAGGGAAAGCGTCAAAAAAAATTCTCCTCCTCTAGTCTGTAGCATGTGTGTGCCTGTGTTTTAACAAATCCACGTATAATCCACCTTCCAGTGATAACTTAGTCGTAGAGTTACAGGTAGCAACCATTTCAATTCACCCGTGCTCGAGTTTCCAGCTCGTTCCAGCATGCTCCCAATGAGGGCACAACATATACTCTCTATTTCTTGTGTCATCTCATCTAGTCTCTCCTTCTAAAGAGAGATTCCTCCTTACTGGCGTACTGTGGGTATCTTATCGTGACAGCTGGTGACAGTAGTGCCAATAACATGAGGAGAAATAACAGAGCAAAAGTGACATCAGTTTACGCCAGCTGAGGGCTTGGTCCAGCTACGACGGGAAATGACAAAGTTGCGAGATCGACACAAGGATTTTTTTTCTAGGCAATTCTGTAGACGCCTTATTAATAATGTAAAGTCACAAAGAGAATTTTTAAAATAACCGTGGAGATGATGCAACGCTGCAATTACGGACACTTTAAAGAACTAACGTATTTGTTACAGTGGTCAGCAGTTCTGTTCCTGAAGACGGCCACAATAAAACCCAAGATTTTAAAGCGGGATGGGCTAAAAAACTCCTGCCCACCTCCCTTCAAGGGAAATGAGGTTCAAGCCTAAACATCTGTGCAACCAGAGACGCCTTTGATAGAATCCGAAAATCAGATTTGGGATCTGACGGGTCATGGAAAGAGCAAGTCCGGTAGCGAAGGCTTTTCATCAGGTGCCTTAATAGCACTGTAGAGCCTGTCAGTAGTAACTTTGTCGTTGTCACCAACCAAGGAGTAACTATCCCAAAAAATCGCCTCGGGATATGCGAGCATTTCACAGTATCTAGAGGACAGCACCGTATTGGCATCACGGGGCAAAAAAAGGATGTCCTTGTGTCATAGCTGAGCAGCACTGCCACTATTAAATGAGACTTCCCAAGTAAAGATGATGCAAATTGCCCGCCTGCATCTCTGCAAGTTGACACAGCAAAGCGGAAACGCAGTTCAGTGCGGATCTATGAAAAGAAAGGCACGACAACCCTGTGGAAGATGTCTTGGACCCTTCATGGCAGGGGGTGGAAGGAACCATCCGAGGGCTGTGAAGACACGTGGTGGTCTCTGAAGAGCACGGCAGCAAACAAACCAAGATTTTCACCCCGGTCTTACTAAAATACACCAATTTTTTTTTCTTTTATGCTGAAAAATGGTTTGGTATAATCACGTTGATATCTTCACCCATCTGACTGTGAACAAGGAAAACTGAAATCGAGATAAGAGCCACACGGGCAAACTGGTGTGAAAACTTTGGAGCTTAGGCAGGTCAACTCGGCACCTATCTACATTGGGCACGATGCCTTTGGCTGGGGGATCATTACAGATGTACCCAGATTTACACGTTAAAACAGGAAGAGATGTTGACTTTCCTTTATACAGTACACTAATAGCTCTACACTGCCCACCAGCCTGAATTTAGCAGTGATTTATTTTCCATATATTAAAATAAAGTTCTCTTCTATGACTCCAACAACATAAAGGAAGAGGGGACATTCCCACTCTTGCCTATTGAAGCAAATTACAACTCTCCTACAAGCCAAACTCTACACCAGCTTGTTCAGTAGCTGCCAGGAACTCTCTCTTTTGCTACTACGCAGAAAAAAAGGACAGGATTAGCTCATTCTCCTGTCTGGTCTGGTAGAGTTAAAACAAAAATAAGAGAGTAAAACTTAATTTTGCCACTGTGTTTGAAAACGACTCAGTACAGGTGTGCTCAAGAAAGGATTTCATCTTCAATCATTTTTTAGAGCTTTTTGACTTTAGATACTAGTGTAGCCTCTCGAGTTAAGGTCTGATTCTTTGAATTACAAACTAGCAGGACAGGTAAACAACGTTGGTAGGTGACCGTGAAAATGCTTGCTGTTTTCTGTATCGCATGACAGATCACCTGCACGAGGAAACCGGGTTCTAGGTGCTGCTGCACTATTTGGTGTGGCCAATATTTAGAAGAAAGAGTGGGAAAGACTCTGTTTTCTGAACCAGTGGTGGCAGAAAACCCCCGAGACACACAGAAGAGCGAGACTGTGACTAACAGGAGTTTTGCTGTCTGCTCAAGCAAGGTGAAAATTCGCATTTCTCGGCTAAGTGTCGAGCCCTTACAACCAGTTTTAATTATCAGTGTCTTGCACAAGCACAGTTATTTGCACGCAAAAGGGAGGCCAGGCTGAACATCCCAAACCCAGGACGCTGCTTTATGCCAAAAAAGTCAATCTTTCTCAGCAGGGACTGTCACAGTAAGATAAAACATTGCCCCAAGGTCACTGCAGTTGGAATTCCCACCAGAAGGTTTTCATACCTGCCTTCGGATGTGCCTTGTGAGTACACGTTTCAGAGAAACAGAAAGATTACGTTTCGTTAGAAAGGCGGACGCGCCATCTCCTATTGCAGGGTCGGCACGTGGCGTTTTCCTAAAGCCAGGCAGTGGCGTGGAGGGATCAGAATTCCCTGGAAAGAGGAAACTGTTGTCCAAACTCCAAACCACACCGGCTGTACTCAGTGCACACACCTGGAGGAGTAGCTCTGTAAGTTTAAAGAGATTCAAAAGAATGATCGCTACACCTGGAGCGGTTCGCCTCCGAGAATTTAACGGGTGATGAAACAAACTTCACCTTGTGGAAGCGGGCAATGGCTAAACCCCCCCCAAAGTCTCTTAGAATACCTCGGTTTTATTTATCGGTACAGCAAAGAACATCCTGTCGATTTATAGGGAACTGCCATTTTCGTTTCAAGACAGCACAATATTTTTAAGACATCAACCCCAGCAAAACTTTGAAGCGTTACAGAAGAGGGAAGAAAAATAAAAGGGAGATACGTTGATGAATTTTTTTTGAGCTACAATTTTTATTAATTGCACATGCCAGGTTAAAGAAAGATTTAAAAGAATTAAAAAAAAAGCTGCAAGACCAGCTTAGTCTACGAAGGAAGGAGGAGGCACGCCCCAAAGTAGGCAGAGGATGAGTTCTGTTCTTCATTTTTCCTAGCTATGAGTTATGACCTCTATAGAGGGATGTGAAGTAATGCTAGCTATGGCACATAATTGGCAAGGCACGTTGTATTTTCCATCTTTATTTTTTCACAATCATATTTCAGCTCATGTCACTGCAGATAACTCCCCCTCTGACCCTTTGGCTTTAAATAGCAGAAAATACAACCCATGTTTTCCAGTGAGATAAATAGAAATTTGTCTTTTTTATTTCACAGCGTAGTCAATTTATGAGGGGAACTGATAGGGCAGGCCAAGCTATTTAGAAACACACTTAGATCCCGAGAGGTACCAAACCACCGAGCACATACCGACCTCCTGCAAGTAAATCCACGCTGTATCTTGCAGGCTTAGGTCCTTTCTGTGCAACATCAAGGTATCGCGCTGCTTTTTAAAACTGAGTTCCCATTTCTCATCGGTGTGAAGGAAGCTTTCTGCAGGTTTGAAATATGAAGATTAAACTTCAAAAAATAAAAAACGCAGTTAGCTGAACTGAAATGGGAACGCGGACCACTCTTTGCAGCTGAGAGAGGTCAGAGTTTTGCTGGTCAGCCAAAGCCCAGTCTCACAAATGTTTGTGCAGTAAAGCCAAGAGATGTGTGTGTCTGCAGGGTTAATGCTCCCAGGTATGCCTGAGCTGTATATTATGATGCTCAGTGTTAGGAGCTGGTAATATTTATGTTTACACTTACCTGTGATAATCTTAGCTGCTTCCTTTTATGAAACCCGATGCTCCGTGGGGGTGGCTGACTCTGCAGAGCTCAGAGACAAAGTGAAAGGCAGTTTGGGGCTGTCACGTGCTATGCAGTGACAAGCCTAAAGACAGGACTCTGGTGCTTTGGAGGACGATTTGCGTCGACAGCGCGGATGCCAAAACATCTGCTGCCAGAGCAAACGGAGCTGCAACACGCGGCCTGCCTTCCCGAAGTCCAGGGGAAAACAGAAAGGGCAGGGAGATGTTTACATCAGACATGTGAAGAAAAGCCTCTGGGATCATAGAGGACCAAAGCACTTGTTCTGGCCAAGGACAGCCCCAGGGCTGGATGTGGGGAGCAGAGCCAGGCAGACGTTGATGCCCGTACCCTATCGCCAGCTTTTTTTCTACCAGATATTCAAATATAAGTATCACAGATTTATGTCCAGTTTTGGTGTAAGGATGGGTTCAGTGGGAACTCGCTGCAAGAAGTTTTAATTCCTGGGTTTCTACCCAAGCTCCTAGAGAAAAAATTGTCCAAGAGACAGTTTGAGTAGCTCATGCCAATGAATACATATTATTTAACCTCTATCCAAAAGGTCTTTTCTGATCTCACTGCCGAAAACATACTAGTTTACTCTTCCAGCTACTGTCTGATCCTTCCATCCATCTCAGGAAGGTTATAGAGAAAAGCTGAACCCTTGACATTAGCATCAGCCTACTGACTACCTACTAGGAAAGAGGTGTTTTTCTTAGTCTGGTCATCAGCCAAAGTGTCTCACATGGTGTGAGACATCACTGCCAGTTCTGTTCTTTCCTTACCCTCTATTCTGTACCATGTCTCCTGCTTTGCGAACTTCCTTTGCCCTCCTGAGCCAGAAGGGCTCTTCCCACCTCTGAAGTATTTTGTGATGCTACAGTCGCCATCACCCACAGCTTAAAGCAAATGCAAGAGAGTCTCAGTATCGTGCTGGTATCAAAGCCTTTTTCTAATGCTAAGATCCTGAATTTTTTACTACTAAATTTTCAGAGGGGAAGTAAGGCACAGGTCTGAGTTGGCTTCTCAGATGCACGTAAAAAAGTGTAGGCTGAAAAGCAAACAAGAAAGAAAATAAAGGAGGGTCGTATCAGGAAATTTCCCAAATTGTTCATCTTTGGGAATTCAGAAGTGATGAGGTTGCATCATTCATCTTATCCATGTTTTGAGATTAGACCGAGTCTGCAGCAGCACTCCCTCGGCCTCTAGAGCATCAGTAGAAGCTCAGAGGAAACGAACCATTGCCTGCAAGGAGCAGCTGCCTGAGCTGCTCTGAGATCCTCCAGGCAGTTCTGTGGAAATCAGAAGCAGAAGAGTAATATTCATCATTTAAAAGTGGCAGGAAAATACATGTGCTTATCCCGTTTGGTTACAAAACCCCTACGACAAAGGTTTTGGCATCTAAAGTCAAGGAATAGGCTCAAAATAAACTAAGCCTACCTTTGCTTCGTATGGTGACAGTTCTGCAAGCCAGACAAGGGTAATGAAGCTTAGAAAAGTGAATCATTTATGGAAAACAGGGGTAGTTTGATGCAGACGAAGCTTAGAAAAGTGAATCATTTATGGAAAATGGTTAGTTTGATGCAGATGTGCCAATGCTGTACCACTTTGTCGATACTGCAGAAGTGCCAAGGTACTTCCTACCTGGATCGATTCGGCCAGACGCTTGCTTTGTTTGCCTTGTAATCTTATA
>NW_009707253.1:13894-33165 GCF_000703405.1 Apaloderma vittatum | reverse complement strand
TGAACCTTTCCCCTGAACAAGTCAAACTTACGAAGTAACTTAATTTGTGTAATACAGTCTTTGATCAACCTTGACATTTGATTCTGATTCTTCTTGTGCTAGTTTTACATCCTCTGTGCTGCTTTTTCTTCCCCCTAAGAAAAAAAAGAGCTGCTTAGTCTTTATGACATCGAGTGTGGCAGGTTAAAATGATCTCCCAGTGTTTGTTAGTCTAGATCTTGAAAACAACTTGTACTAGATCAGAAAACATTCAATCAAAGGAAAACAGAACCAGATAAAAATTTCAGCTAAAAATCAACTTGTGCTCTCCCATTTGCTGCTTCGTGAAACAGAAATTTGGCGTAACACGCTGCTCTCCCCTGAGGAGAGAGACTGGGACGTCTTACTGTGCTTTCCCCTGTTTATCAGTGCATTTTTTTATAGTGTCATACTTAAAATAGTGAGGATTCTGTTGAGGATTAAGTGGAGAAGGAACTGGAAGGGCGCCCTGGCTGGTCCTGGTGGATTTATCCTGGAGGAGGATCCCACTTCCACCTGCTGGGAGCAACAGCTCCAAATACACCTAAAGCCTGAGCTTTCAAATCTGGGCATCCAGATTTTCCTAGAAAGCCTCATCTCCCAAATCAGCAGTCAGAGAGATTCAACATATTATGTTTTTCTTTTTTTTTTTTTAAATAAGGAAAAACAATAAATCCTTTGAAGAACTCTGGTATTTCACTACAAGTTCCTCAATGTGCAGAGCGGCATCATTGGGAATATTGCCTGTGCTTATAAAAGGGCATGGAGTTGCCTATTAACAGATTTTAAGTCATCTTGTTTTCCATTTTACTTCCTTGCCATAAGAGAGTGAATATTTTTCTTTAAAAGAACCATTTAAGTGACAAGTACAGAAATCTAACTTGTGTTTTTGAAAGGGATGTAGCAGAGAATGCGGTGCTTGTGAGATCTCTTTCCCAAGTGGCTCTGTTTTTGCGAAAAATCCAATAAACAGCAGAAATGTGCTTGTTTCATGTGTAATAAACTATTGCCAGCAGCTGAGGTCTGCCAGAACTCAACTGTCGGGATTTTGGAGAAGGGAAGCTGATCTTCCCATCTGCCATCTCCTAATTAAGAGCCTGATTCCGATGGTATTGATGGTACATTTTGTCACTGGAGAAATAAGAGTAGGGCTAAATTCTTAGTTTGGGAGATCCATAAATATTTAAAGGGCTGTTTGATACAGGCG
This sequence comes from Apaloderma vittatum, assembly GCF_000703405.1. Taxonomy (NCBI): domain Eukaryota; kingdom Metazoa; phylum Chordata; class Aves; order Trogoniformes; family Trogonidae; genus Apaloderma; species Apaloderma vittatum. Next base: position 31,940 of record NW_009707253.1, on the reverse strand, counting down.
GTCAACATCTGCAAACCTCCTTATGTTTTGACGGGGACCTCTCTCAGCAGAACTGGTCCCCAAAGCCTTGTAGATCCCATAGGATCTGCGCATGGGAAATCCACACATCAGGAATGCAAGAAAGCTTTGAGGTGGTTGAGTCGCCATCACTGGATGTGTTCAAGTGTCATTTAGATGTGCTGTTGGGTGAGATGGTTTAGGGGTGAACTTGTAGTGTAGGGTCAATGGTTGGACTTGATGATCCCAAGGGTCTTTTCCAGCCTGAATTGTTCTATGATTCTAGGATTCTATGATTTAAAGTGAGATCTCCCCCAAACAATCAGAAGCCTGTCGTTATGGTCATACCGCACGAGATAATGTTGGATAATCGCTTCCTCGCAGCTCTTTGGTCAGGTTATTCCTTTACCTTGCTTTTGTAATAGTACCTACAACAGGCCAGGATTAGGTTTTTTCCCCCGTCTTGTGAGAAATTTTGGAATTAAACCCCAAACTTATTTCATGGAGTTTGCACAAATGGCTGTGTTGAAAACCTCGTGACACCTGCAATGTGAAATGTTCCAGTTCAGCTAGAATATTTTCAGAGCAAGATTTATAATAGAGGTTGTTCCCCTTCAAAAATACCTTTTAGGGTAGAATTAAAGTTCTTAAAAGCTGAATATGGATGTTTTAGCAATTTTACTCCCAGTTCCACCTATTTCCATTTTTTTTCCCTTTCCTTCTTCTTGAGCTAGAGTGTTTGGCACCCCACCCTTCTGCCATATAAAGTTTAGTTTGACTACCTCCAATATATATACACAGAGTTGCCTAAATAATACTTGATCTCCTACTACCTCATGGAGAGCTATCATTCTAGACAGTCAACATCCACAAAAAAATCAATACTTAGAAGAGACCTGCTTATGCCTGCAGATTCACTGCCCTTCTAATAATAGCCACCCGATGTTTGTGCTGCGAGGACTTGTCCACCTTCTTTGACCCACTCTCACCACGTTGTGTCGTGTACTCATGGCGCTGTTTTAATTTCAGGTAGCAGGGAAGCAGCGTTCACGTATGCCATCATCGCTGCAGGCGTAGCCCACGCCATCACGGCCGCCTGTACGCAGGGCAACCTGAGCGACTGCGGCTGCGACAAAGAAAAACAAGGACAGTACCACAAAGAGGAAGGATGGAAATGGGGAGGCTGCTCTGCCGACATCCGATACGGGATAGGGTTCGCCAAAGTGTTTGTGGATGCCCGGGAGATTAAGCAAAACGCGAGGACGCTCATGAACCTGCACAACAACGAGGCCGGGCGGAAGGTAAGTCCTTCTGCTCTTCCCCAGACGTGGCCAACTCCAGCCCGGAGTTGGAAACGGGGTGGGATCACACAAAGGGCACTTTAGCGCTAACCTCTTGTTACGGCGGGCGAGTCGGCACCTTTGCAGGTTGTGGAAGATTGTTGGACCATCCATCCGTCAAATGTTTGTCTAAATGTTGCTCTTTGCGGTTGTAAAGTGGGAAAAAAGCAAACAAACGTTTTATCTGGGTAGTCAAATGGTACTCCTGCTAAAAAGTTTGCCTGCTACTTCGTGGGTAAAAGGGATTCTCACCAGGTTCATAGAATCATAGAATCAATCATAGAATCATAGAACATTTTCAGCTGGAAGATACCTTCAAGATCATGGAGTCCAACCTTTTCCTAACCCTACCAACACCACTAACCCATGTCCCTCAGCACAACATCTACCCGTCTCTTAAACACCTCCAGGGATGGCGACTCAACCCCCTCCCTGATGGTTCAGACATGAACTTCTCACTCTTTTGAAGTGGGGTCGTGTCCAACCCCGCTGTTTAAACCTCGCTCTATGCATGAGGACTGCCTCTACAAGGAGAAAACCACTTTGGCAAAAAGACAACACATTGCCTCATCGTTCCTCCAGTCTATGGATTTGGTTTATCATTTTGCACAGCAAGATTCCCGCCCCCCACTCCCCCATTTTTTTGGGACCAGGTAGGTGAAGGCAGCTACTGCAGAACCAGTGCTCGGGAAGATAGGAATTCCTCAGCTCCCAGCACACATGTTCCCTGAGGATCCTGGGCACCCTCTGCCAAACGCAGCCATTGCAGATGCAAGACCTGACCTCAGATCCTTGCAGGCCAGGTGTCCCCCAACACACCTCAGAGGTGTCTTGGTGGTGGTGGGAGACCCTGATTTACACCGGTTAGGAACATCCAGGGATGTCTGTGTGCTCCAAACCAGCTGTGTGTGGGTTTGGTTCAGCACTGCTTGCATCTGGGAGCTGCCATCCTGCTGATCACAGAACCAACGTAAATCCTTACAGAACAAATGTAAATCCTCTCGCTTTCTTCTATTTTCCCTTTTCTGCTCTTTGCAGTCCTGTGCATTAGTAGTGATTTTAGCATTATGTTAGTGTGGCTTAGAAGCAAATGGGAGAAGAAAGTTAGGAAGAGCAGTTAATTTGTAGATACTATTTTTGCCGTAGTAATTACCTGTAGGCTCTGAGACATCTCCACTTACACTGGAGCCAAGCAGATTGTATTGAAGAAAAGCCACTTCCACCCCAAACAAAAGCCTGACCCTTCTTTTATTTAATGCTGCAGCAGTAGTTTTTTAGGTGAGATTATGGTTTTTACTCTGCCTTGCACCCCCAACGCCTGTGTTTGTCTCTCTGTAATGCAAACGTGGTACTTCAAAACATGAGCAAAATTAACACTGAATCCTGAGAATAACTCCAGGCTTAACCATTAATATTTGCTAAACAAATTATCTGAGCTCTTGATTACTTGGCTCCTGACAGCATGAAGGCGCACACTGAAAAGCGTGGTAAAACACCAAGTCTGCTCTGCTATCCATGTGCAAATCCGCTGAAATGAAAAATAGCAGTGGAGTTTCACCTTTGTGGGAAACTTACTCTCTGGCAATGTCTGCTTTTGTTCACCAATAAATGATGCCCGAGAAATGATGCACCAGCCAACAGAGGATTGCAAACACAGATGGAACTGGCTACTCTAGAACATTTTTACCAATGCAAAGCGTAGATACAGACAAAGAGGCTGCATTTTTTTTGTCTCCATTATCACCTAGGTATGGACCAAGGGTAGAGGAGGAGAGCTATTGGTCCTGGAGCTGGCCTGTGAGAAGGCAAAGCATTCAGCAGGCTCTTCTCGCAGACGTGAGCTCCTTGTGTTTCTCACCTATACGTGCACAATTTGCTGTCCTAAAAGATTGTGCCTGGAAGATTCAGCTCTGCGCATTGTTATCTGGGAGAACAGTGGTGCGTGCTATCTCTGGAGATCTGCCATTTCTCCAGCAGGCTCAGGAACTGTTCTGATCTGGAGATATTTCTACGCTTCTTCCTGCATCCCTCACAGAGCAAAATTACTGATCTTTGTTCGAACAAATCTCTGCGAGAAGTCTTCAGGGGAAAGAAAGAGTAACATGACTGAGAAAAGGCGTGTTGCTCCACCGTCCTGTACAGAGTGAATGAATGATGTTTTTGCTAGAGAGATTTCTTTCAGGCTTATGTGAAAGATCACGGTATTTAAACACAATTGGCAGAGGGAGGCCATGACGGGTATTTGGCAAGCCAGGTCTCTCACAACCTACCCCTTTCACAACAAAGATCGCCTTGTTTTGAGGTGGTGCTCTCCCTTTTGGAGCAATATGGATATTATCAGCCTCCACACAATCTATTCTTGGTGGCTTTCCTCTGGGCTACAAATACTTGTCTAGTTTTACTCGCCTGTGTGTACGTTTGGGATGATATTTATGCACCTAGGAGACAGACTGGCACCTTCCAGGAGTAAAATAGATATTCAATTCTTATCGATTTGTTATCTTCACCTGTAGGAACCACTACACTGTTCAAAAGTTTGTCCCCTCTACTTCTCTGGTCTTGCAGTGCAAAACTGCTCTGAGTGCTGTGCCCACCCCACAAGGTGCTCACAAATGACCTGTGAAAAGGGCCTTCTTTAGGATGACTCCAGCTGCAGGCACTTCAGGATGCACTAGTTGTCCTCTTAAGAATCACTGTGAAGTTCACCTGTTCCATCCTGGCGAGCAAGAGGTGACAGACTTTGCAGACAGGAAACTGTTAGTAGGACCACAGGGTATATCACAGAATCACAGAATGTTGGGGTTGGAAGGGACCCCTAGAGCTCTCCCAGTGCCACCCCCTGCCAGAGCAGGGTCACCCAGGGCAGGTCCCACAGGAACACGTCCAGGCGGGTTTGAACATCTCTGGAGCAGGAGACTCCACACCCTCTCTGGGCAGCCTGGGCCAGGGCTCCGGCACCTGCACAGGGAAAAAGTTGTTCCTAGTGTTTTTGTGGAACCTCCTGTGTTCCAGCTTGCATCCATTGCCCCTTGTCCTATCAACAGAGAACCACCAGGGAAAGCCTGATCTAGACTTTTTGGAGATCTAAGTCCAAGACCTTCCACCTTTCCATAGTCTGGTTTCACCTAGGCTAACATCTCTCTGCTTCCTGCCATGGCAACAACAGTTTCCCTTAACCTACCAAGCACACGACTCCAACAGAGCAGTGGTGTGACTGTCAGTCAGCTCTTCCTAGAAGTAAATGAGAACTGACTGTGTCAGATGCGGAGGGTCTTAGAGGTCATGGGTGGCAAGCACCCACCTTCCTTTTCCCTGGCAGCCCTCAAACATCGCACGCGTTCGAAAAACACCGGCATGCACACCCAGGATGCAGTGAGCAGCTCTCCCGTCAGCGTGTGTGAGGCAGCTGCACTTCCAGCTGCTCTGGTGCTGCAAACCAACGCCAGCGAGGCCAGTGGTTCGTGCAGAAGGAGCACCCGCAATGCCTCAGCCTTACTGCTAAGGGCCAGGGCTCCAGCTCTCTGTTTCTCTCTCCGTCTTGGCGACAAAACCAGCAGGACTCGGTTTTGCAGGACATGGGCACAACTCCAAAGTTCCCGGGCTACTTGGAAGGGCAGGGGCAGAGTTCAAAAGTGGGGTCACATACACCCTTACCACACTGGCCCCAAGCAGCCCGAGGAGCCCCGTGTCATTTGTCAAACCTACCAGAGAGCAGCTATTTCTGACCTCCAGAAACAGAGTTTAGGGTGTCTTTCCTCTTTGAATTAGTGTTTCCTGAAGTGCTGATTCACTGCAGGAAGAAGCAAGCGGTACAGGGAGAACAGGAGGAGAATTCATAACAGCTGGGTCAGAAGAGACAGATAAAACTTGCATTAATTTAAAGGCATAATCCTGGTTCGCCCTGCAAACTTCCATGCGAGGGGTTATAATCGCAAGACTGAGTTGTCTGTTAGCAAAATTGTCTCCTCAAGTACAAAGTTAATTAAATTGCTCTAGTACAGTAACGTACATCTGAGAGATAGTTATGCTTCAGGATAAAAAAAAGTACAATAATCTTATTCTCCAAGTTATCCTGCTAAAAAAATAGCAAAATACGTAGAAACATTCTGTGTATTTTGCCTGTAAACTTTTCATTTTGACAGCATGGCGAGGTACGTGACCAGGTTGCTGTCTCCTCTCTTTTTCTCTGTGACATTGAAATTCCACGAATCGCGTCTTGCATCAGCGTTACATCATATTAAGCATAATGCAATATTATGAGTCATTGTTATAAATCATGGGCACAGGCTGCATTAGAAGGCTTTTGCAATTCAAGAGCACATCAAGGTGGATTTTTATTCAGCTTTTCTCTTTGGAGGCATACGTAGGTGCGCTGTCTCTCCAAAGCATCTTCATCCTCTGAATCCCCAGCATTTCAGTGTTCCCTACAGCTTGTAGCAGAAGAGCAGTACATGCCTCACAGAGTTGCTGCAAATATCAAGGAAAGCCACGAGAAGCCCGAAGGTGTTTCTGAAGTGGATCATGCAACAATCATCACAGACCAAAGCATTTAGTATTTTGTCCTTTAGGGAAAACTGTAATAACATTGAAGTGAGACACCAGCATTTGGAAAGCACGGAGTTCAGGAGATCTCCCAAGCTCCTCTGCAACATCTACACCCCTTTACTTGCTAGCATCTCTGGCCTCAGGGGGAGATGGCTGCCATGTAACTTTCCTGAACTTGTCGCAGTTCTTGCATAGTGCGCAACCACCACATCACTGCAGGAATTTATCTATCCTCTAGAGGAGACAGCTATTTCTACTTCTTTCAAGGTACCTTCTGCTTTAACTAGCCTGTTAGCCTGACTGCAAGAGGCGACATAGAACACAAGCTTGTGCGGATGAAAGACTTGAAAGGCTGTAAGCATCCAGCGTGCTGCTAGAAAAGAGACAAGACTAATAAAACTGGCTGCCAAACGATTTAGCATTTGTCATTTTTCTGAACAGAGGCACGAAGATCTGACAATTGCCTGAACTAGGTCTTCAAGTGCTTGAAAACATGGCACTACTCCTGCTTCCATCCGTGGCTCAGTTCAGCTGCAGGCTCGTAGCTGGGGTGGCCCTGCCCGAGCAAGACCGTGGTCTTCTATGGGGACCCCAGAAATTCAGCAGCTCCTGATAGGATTTCTTCTTCTAGAAGATGCTCAGGGATGCATAACTGCCTGGCGAGCACAGTGCCAGGAGGACACGGGGCCAATAGTGGAGCCGAAAAACTCCTTCCATGTAGATGTACCAGCTGTAAACTCCGCGCACAGCAGAACTGCCGAATAGTAGCCAAAGCCATCTACTTCTGTATTTGGCCTTTCTCTCAGCTTCATCAGAAAGAATATCTCTGAAGGGACATGCACACTAGAATAAAGCTTGCCTGTGTCTGGAGCTGCTGAAAATTACCATAGACTCCAGAGAGTCTAGGAGACCAGCTTCGAGCAGAACAGAACTGGGCGAGGCTGCCCTGATGCTCCTGGCACCAGCAATTGAGTGATATTACAGTATCAGCAGCACAGCCACGTGTTTCTTGGGGTTCAGAACAGTGCCCCTGCAGTTGCACTTAACATTTTTCAATGAGTTTTCCCTTTTTTTGTTTATGTTTGTTTTCATTTCATGGGCACAGAACTGTTCCTGATTTTTGAATTTGGAAGCTTCTAGTTCTTAAGTTTAGGGATGTTCCTTAAACACAAAACTGGCAAGCGATTTTCCTCTCTACTGGCAGATACTAACAACTTGTGAAATGATCATAGTCGTGATACATTCTCGATTTAGAGTGCCTTGAAGTTGGAAAGTGTTTTTCCAGGACCACTTCTAGTTAAAAGTTCCTGTGAGGGATGTTGAAAGGAGGAGCATGTCCAGGACTAGTTGTGTTGCCTGCTTGCTCAAGAGCTTGTCCATTTACGTCCAGCTCCCCTCACTAATCCCTCAGTAATCCCCTCACTTGGACCTCCAGCATCTACAGATGGGTTGAGCGGGTAAGAGCAACAAACACAACCTTTAATCCTGTGCTGCAACTGCAACGGGATGCAATGACTAAGCCCTTTCTGAGGTCTCTTGCCCAGCTGAGGAGAGACCAGGAAACAGGCTCCATACCCGCAGGAAGATGGGGAGCTCAGCCTGTGTCAGGCAGGTGCCCCTTGATAGAGGCAGGAGCAATTCTGACCAGCTTCAACTCTAGCTGTGTACACCCTTGACGGACGAGGTTGGTAAACGTTAATGTGGAGCCTGGTGGTGGAGAGCAGGGGCAGAGCAGTGGCACAACTCTTACGGAGATAACCGTGCCTAAAAACACCGCGCGAACAAGCTTCAGCCAAAGCAACACACAACACGTCCACTCACAACACAATAGTGGTCTTAACAAATCAAAAATGTGGCTCCACTGCTAAAATGTCACATAACATCCAGAAAAATCTGGTGTTAGGTGCACCAAATATGTCTGCGTAGAATGTCCCGGTAGCTGGTTTGCTTCATTAAGCTGTAAAAAGTTTTCCCTGGATTAAACTGGGCAGCTGGGGAAGGTCGAGGAGGCTTACACCTGTGGCTTGTGCCTCATTGTGTCCAGATGGAATATGTAAAGAAATGCTTCTGACAAATCTCACTGACGTGGCTGTAAGGTGCAGGCAAAGGGGAGTGTCCACCCACAGACCTGGGTCCAGCTATAGGGCGTTATCTGAGGTAAACCCAGCCCAGTCCCACCCTGCCTTTCCTGTGTTTCGCAGCCTCTCGAGCACTCCAGCCTAGCACCACAGCTGGAAGTCAAGGCAATTAGAAAAAAAAGGAGTGTTAGATGCCTTCCCTGACAACTTCGTCACCACATGGTTGCTGGCGGGGCGGCAGGATTTCCAGAAAGGCCAAGCATGGAATTTGGAGGAAATCCAGTTCACTGAATGGGAAAACTCCCATTGAGGTTGGTGGGACCACAGGACACAAACGAGTGCTTCCAAAAATCCCAACCCTACTGAATATTTGCAGTTCACAAGGAGACTCTGCTGGGCAATTTCCTAGGTGTAAAAAAAAAAAAAAATTCATCCTGTGCTCTCTTCTAGGATTTTGTTTGTATTTGAAAGGATCAAAGCACTATTTTATGGCTTTCCTACTTTTTTTTTTTTTTGGATAATAGTCTTAAAACAAGTCCAAACTTGACAGACAAGCTCTGCATCTTCTCAACAGCCCAGAGGAAAGATAAAGGGAACGTTAATGTTAGTCTAAATTATGAGAGGGAATTGGACTGCACAAGAACTGTAATCCGCAAGAATGAATTTTCATTCCACTTGTCCTCCACTTTCAGCTAATCAGAAATGGTGATACATGGTCCTACTTGTATTTTGGCTTTCAGCTCCCTCCTATATCTTATGTGGTTGAAAACTGAATTCCTGATTTATGCTGAAGATTAGGGAATGATAAATGCTATCCCTTACCTGCAGTTCCAATTTTAGAGGATTTTGGCATTATGAGCAAAACATGCATTTCATGTGTATGGTTACCAGAGCCGACAATCTGTCACGCTGCTGACAAAGATAGCCGAGACTGAGGGCCAGGGTCTGTTAATAAATAACAAAGATCTCAAATTCCAAATTTAATATCATGCACCTTTTGTAACCGAAACAATCAGATGCTTCCTATAATAATTAATTTGCTCACCAAAGCTACCGGCTGGGTCACACGGTTTTGGATGTTTTCGAACTTAATTTCTCTGTGGACAGCTGGCAACATTTCCCACGGGTCATTCAGTACTCGGAAGGGAAGACCATTGAGACTGAAATAGTTGCTGTCTAGATTATTGGGTTCTCCCAGTGTCCTCAGCATCCTTGGGTGGGACCCTTGGTAGAGTCTACAGCGTCCCTCGTGTTGCAGAACAAAAGCCCTCATTTCTAAACAAACATTGAGGATTTGAAACAAATGTAGCTATCACAAAGCACAATCACTTCAAAGCGAGTAGGTGCTATGTCTGGGTACTGTAAAACTTATGCTGATCATGTAATAAAAGCTGTAAGAAAGAGAAAACATAGCACCTATTAGATTTTGTAGAATGCTTTGGGTTGGAAGGGGTTTAGAGATCATCTAGTTCCAATGCCCCTGCCAGAGGCAGGGACACTGACCTATGAGCATGTCTTGTTTGCCTTCTATTATTCCTATTAACCTGTGCTTTTTGATGTTTTATTGAGAAGTGAAATCAGAATCCAAAATTTTTGAGCTCTGTACCTAAATGTAGGCTGGAGTCATTGCAGAATTTTCAGGAATAGCTGATGAGCACAGTTATGCATCTCCCATATTCCCCAGATGACATTTTTCACACGCCATATTTAAATTTCCAAACTTAAGACCGATTTCCTGGCATAAAATTAGACATTTCCGTCTCCGTATTTTAGCAATTTTAGCAAAACCCAACAGAAGGCAGGTATAGGCTAAATTAGCCAGAAACTAATGGTTAGGCCAGTCTATTTGCTGAGAACACTTTTAATGCACAAACGTGCAGTCTTTGCGCTACACGTAAAGTTTACACTGAATTATACTGGAGATCTTGCTCCGGGCAGTCTCACTCGCTACATCTTTGACAAAGATGAAAGTTATACCAAGGTTTGGGTCAAATGCTGTGTTAGACACTTGGTGGCAGAAAACTCTGAAGTCACGAAGCCCTGAATGCTCACCAAAAGCAATAATTGCTAGCATTTGCTATACTAATGGAACAGACTTTTGCTTTAATGGAAAGAATTTCCAGGTATTTTGAAGTAAACAATTAAAAAAATCGATTGTATGAAGAACAACCTTTTAGTCCAAGGACACAAACAAGGCTTGTTTAGGTACTGGAAGAACGTAGAGTGGATCTATTAAAGGATAAGGGTTTCAGGTAATTGCAGAGAGGATGTTTGGCTCTGTGTTCCTAATTATTGCCAAAAGACACTAGTATTAATTTGCATTAGAACTGGTTACCGAAATAACCCTGAGCCTTCTGGTACTTAAGAGGGAGGTATACCTGATGGACTACATTGGGTCCTCCGGGACAAGCAGAGTAAAGGTGCTGGTATTCCCAGACTCTAAACTAGATCTAAGTCAACGTCTCTGGCTTGTCCCCTAGCAATAGTTCTCTTGGTGGTGTCGACTGGTGGCCTACACTAAGGAAACTAGCCTTGCCTTAAGCATACCAGATCTTTTACTAAATACAAGACCACGCATAATTATGACTTTGACCATACATTCTCTTACAGGGCTATTCCCACATGAGATTTTAATTGAGGGATAGCACAGACTGTTATCTTTGGGTGCATAAATCCTGCATTCATAAAACAATTAACTACTGAGATGGCGCAATAGTCAGCACATGTATAAAGAAGTTCAGTATGGAGTCAAGACTATGTGTCCAAAAAGGCTTGGAATACCTTAGCATTAAGGGTTTTTTGGTAATTCTATTTAACAGAATTATACTTTATATTAAGGTTCCTCCTAAATAGAGATTTCTAAAATTAATATCTGATTAATACTTTAAACACGTGGTAGAAATACATGGTTTCTTTTGTTGATGGGTTCATGTACTGGTGAAACGGGTGCTTAGAAGCTATGGTTGCAGGCATCTTACGACCTTCTGAACTAACCAGCTGGTTAAATCTTTGTTAAAAACATCAATCTTGATATCAAGGCTCATTTATGCATGGCTGACAAAGAGGAACTATTAATGGTATTGTTGGATGTTGCTCCTTAACTCACCTATAAGTAGTAAACAGGTAGATCTACTAATAAAAAGCAGCAGCAGCTGTGTTGGGTCTGGGGGTGAGCTGACCCAAGGGAATTACGTGCGTCAATACGGTGCACCTTAAAGGTGAATTTTTCTGTTAATACCTGATTGCTCGCATGTAGGACAAAAGCTTCAACTACTGCTTAAAGTACCTGTTGGAGGGCAAAAGAGAAAAATTTAATAAGCCAGGTAAGCAAGACAGAAAGCCAAGGAGGCTTGCTTAGACCACGCTAAGCATTATGCATAGATGTAGGAAATTCCACTTTCTTCTCTACAGGAGGAAATTTTCATTGACAACAGGCCAGAAGATCCTTGTTAAAATTCTTGGCCTGGATATGGGCGTGCCGATCTTGGCAGCTGCGGGGCTACAGAGATAGGTTCTGCTGGTAGGATCTTATCTCTGATAAGTGGAAGCTATTTGAAAACGTGGAAGTGTGGAGCTATTGTCCCAGCTGCAACTGGAGAGGGAAAACTCTTATGTATAAAGCCTAATTTGAAAGTCATCTTCATGGGGTAATTATCCTCACAAGAATATTACAATTAACGCTAAAATCACGTTACTTCGTGATGACGCGAATACTTCGAATTGGAAACGCAACGTGTGTGGAAATGTCTACACAGAACGCAATATGTTATTGTGATCAAGTTTCTGCTTTACGATAACTCAAATGATTGCTGATTAGCTGGAGGAGTAATGGGAAATTTCTCTTAAAATGACAAGAATAGCTATCGCTTTCCTGAGCAGCTGTCGCTCGATGTGCCAGCGCGCTGATATCCCACCCCGGGTACAACCATCCTTGGCAACGGGCTCAGAGCCTCTGCCACAGCCTGGGTCATGTTATCTGTGCAAAGCGATGTGACCGAAGGGAATGGAAGTGAGTCTGAGCTAGCTCAGGTGCTTATTTTCTGCTGAATAAATGGTGGGTAGGCAGAGCGGGCAACGGGTGCACCTCCAGCGTCATTTACCGAGTTGTGAAAAGCATGTTAGGTGCTAGGGCTAGAGCTTAAAGATGTCTCTGTGAATCAAACGTGAAGATACCTGGTGCTTCTTTCTAGACCAAAGGTGTTAATGAAGAAGTTAAGCTAAGAAATACGGTTTTTTTTATAAAGGCAGTGCCTAAAAAAATAGCATACAAGTGCTTTGAAATCACCTGAAAAGCTGACCGGAAGGAAAAGCATCCTTTGTTTACTAGAACTGCTGGCTTGGAGAACTAAAATGAGTTTTCAGCATGAGAAATACGCCTTGCAGAGCATGATGTGCCGAGTACCTAAGGGTTAACTCTCCTAGTTTGGTATGCAACTAAATGAACCTATAATTAACTGTGTGTGGCTATTGGTTAAAAATGTTTGGAAGCAATATGAAGTGATATTATTTTGCGACTATACTCCTGCCAGTACCTGGCTTTATTAGTTTAGCGCAAGAGGTGTTTCCTGATGAGTTGTCTGGAACAAGCCCGCCCGTTATTTTGGTTTCTATCACTCTTTGGAAACTTTTCTCCCAACAGCTTCGGCATTTGTCAAAATGCTCTACTTGGTTGCTCCCCACTCTTCAATGTACAAGGCCAGCACCACTTCCTTTGGGTGCTCGCTACCAGTGGGGAGAGGCACACGGAAGACGAAATTCACTGTGAATGAGTCAACCCTGTGCCATACCTCTCTCTGTGTACATTAGCTGTGACAAGGATGAATTCCAGTTGTGTCATTTCCTGTTTTCCCTACTTTTTTTTTTTTTTTTGGTAACCATGAAGAATGACTCAGGCTCCGTGACACAGCCCAAAGTGACGGGCAGCAATGACATCTCTGCTTGAATAACCCCAGTGGTCTTAACTCATTGTGTTCTCAAACTCCTTTGTCTGGGAGTACTTCCAGTTTCTTCAGAAATAGCGTGCTAAAACATAAACTGTGAGCACAACCACTTTCTTTCTTTTCTAAAAAGAAGCCACTCTCCATCCTACATTTCAGTGACAGCTTGCTGCATTGACATTTAGAAGCCTGGAGTATGAAGATCACTGTCCCGAGATCAAAACTAAAAACAGACTAAAAACAGAGAAGAATTATATTGACTTCAGAAAGGTCCAGATAGGCAGACATGACCCAGTTAGGATTTCATTGACTTCATTACTCTGATCCATACATTGACTGAAGGATTGAGCTCCTAAACTGAAGTAGAGATTAGGGAAAATGGCATTTTTAACAAGGGGCATTCGTCATCTTTTTAATGCATGGAAAATACTGCACAGATCACTACTTTAGAGAGGTCTGGTTTAGAACTATCGGTGTTTTGGAGTGATTTTGAATTTGTGACCAGAATGTAAGGAAGGTAGATAGGATCTAAGACAAAATGTTATGTTGAGGGTATGTCCAAATCCAGAAAAACTGGTGTCTCGTTTCCTCTGTAAATTGTCTTAGTGTCAGTGGACATGGTTTTGTTTCTTCATTTTCAGAACTCCTTGTTCATCATCTTTTATTCACTTCTGGCTTGAACATGTTATCCAGTATCTTTCTGGAGCGGAATATGCATGCTATAGAAAATTTATGTAGTGATAGGAGGGTAAACTAGATACTATAACCAACAACGCTATCCGTAGTTCTGTAATACCATCCCCCTTTCCAGCCTATTTTAGCTCCATTGTGCAAAGTGCCCAGGTAGGCCAGACAACAAGACTATTCAGTATTTCACAAGCTAAAATCCATCATATCCACAGTGGCCGTTTTGCTTGGACAGCAGCAAATAACGATCCGAGATAAATTTTCCCTTAATCTCCCAGTCCCATTTCAGTAAGGGGCTAAGAAATCACACCTTCACTAAAATAAATATACAATATAAAATAACATGCTGAACGCCTTTAAGACAATCAAGCTATATTCCCGTGACAGTGGGTGAAAGCACATTTAAAGAAACCAGATTTTTTTTCGGAACTATTTTTTCCAAGCTCCTTTTTATGATTGATCTTTCAACTTCCTACATGATGACACTTACTTGGCGCTGCGCTGAGCCAGTCTAATCTAGGTGATAATAGGTCTCCCAAGAGTTATTTTTTTAAAAACAAGCAGTTCATCAAGCACATTGACAGCTACTTTTTCAAATTATTTCTACTTTACCCCTTGCTTTTTATGCCTTCCATTTTCTGCCTTGCTTTTTAACAGAAGAAGCCACACGACCAAAAATGCAAGTCAGAGCAGTCATGCGGGCAGCTGTCCCAAGAAGCCACCACAGCAGTAACTCCCTGGTGAGCTGTCACGCCAGCTTTCAAACGTCGAGCTTTTGTCACCAGCCACTCAGAAAACAACAAGTCCCCCACCAAAGCCCCCTATCCCACGGCCCATTTGCCCCTCGACAGTAGGAACAGGCTACGTGCAGCCTGATATAAAACCCATCTAAGCGGTCGTTTCGTAATACGGAGTTGAGAAAAACTTCTACGATAGCACTTCCTGCCGACAGAAGGAAGGGTGGGTAAGAAGGTTTTCTGTTTAATATTACACAGAAAACCTCGTTGCCAACCACATCCCTTAAGAGTATGTGCAACTCCACCAGAAGCTCATAGTTCCAGCTCAGGAATTAATGGTTTTGATTTACATTTTGATGACCAGGGAGACAGAGAGAGGCGAGGGTGCAGGTACTTTCTCTCTGGGGAAAACTGGAACGTGTTCATGAAAGGCAAGGAGTCCCACAGACCTGCTTGGAGCTGTTATCAGATACAGTGGAAAAGGGAGGGGGTGAGGGAGAAGAAAATACCTGGCATGAGACCTGCCCCAAGGAGGGACCCTCTGACGTGGCAGGGTGCATTTCTGCCCGTGTTATCCCTCTCAAATTCGCATCAGATTTTGCTGAGCTCGAGTGTTGCCACATCGTGCCCACTATCTCTGCAAGCGGTGTCTTGATGAAGATAAATAAAAACTTAAGAGCCTTATTTGGACTTTCATGATTGGGTTTGCAGAGCTGTTGGGGTAAAATATGGAAGAATGAGAAAGATAATTACAAACTCTGAGCCACATGCACGGAATTCACATTCCTAGGTGATTTTGCAAAACGGGGAGTTTTGGCAAAGTTTAGCCCAGGAGCAGCTATAGTGCGATATAAGGTAGAAAGACCCCTCGGTGACAGAAAGCTGAAGCATTATGGCACCTTGCTTTATTTCACATAGCACTTCCTACAGTCTAAAAAAAGGCAAAGACCATGCCAGATGAGTTAATTTGAGAAGAACGTTATTAAGTTGTGTGAGAGTCTGTCCGATCCAACCTCTCTTCTTAAAAACAGCTCTGTCCTTTTTATCCTAAGCCCAATTCTTGTTCAAAAATAACAATTAAGAAGGCATCCTGTGACATTTATTCTCTACCGCTCTTTTGTTTTTTGGTCCCAGAAGTGGTGATAAATTGATTCGGTACGTGGCGAGTCATGAAGGTTATCAGAAGCGTAAGAAAAATATGCAGGAGAAAATATTTTTTGCTGCATTCCTCTCGGCTTTTACTGGCCTTGCTCTCAGGCTTTGGTGTTCATTTGCTATTCTACACAGTGCTATTCACCGAATGGGGGGTACCAGGTCTTCTGCCCTCTGATTTAAATGACACCACTTGGAAAGAGGAGAACATCTCCTTCTGTTTGTGTGTGCTGATGGTGCGCGAGTACCGTGACTATATGGAAAGACTAACTAATCTTTGTTTCTTTACTTATTTGAAATATTGTGAAAATAGAAGCTGCATTTAGAAAACAGTCACTGCGTGCGGTCAACTTTTTCATGAAGCTGACATAAAGGGCAACTAATAGTCCAGGGCAGAAAGTACAAAAATAATTAGGAAACTCTATAAAGTGAGTATGAGAAAAGTAAGGAACCTCTTGTTCCATGGTGGACAGAGAACAGTCAGAAATAGTAGACAAAAGGTTAAATTTATGAGAGTGCAAAATTTCTTAAGTCTTCATTTTTAAGGATGTGAGTTAGGATCTGGAAAACGTGCTTCTGCTTCTTAAAATAGAATACTCATTATTAAAGGTGGTATTGGGAATTAGCACCCATCTGCGATGTTTCTAGCATTATTTTATCAGCATTCTTGCGGCTGTCTTCATGATTAGTCCTCAGACCAGCATGTTGCCCAATTTTTCTCTGGACATCTGTTCGGAGGAAAGTGCAATGGTGATTTGATTGATGTAGGTCACACGCTGTGGTGATTTCCCAGTCGCTATTTTTTTTGTTTGAAACAAAACATTTCTTGTAATGAGAAAAATGGTTCAACCTGCCAGGTATTTCTAGGATAGTCATGGCTCACAGCGTTCAGTGTATCAAATTCATTTGACTTCAGATATTATTCTTTTGCGCAGGTTTACTAACTGGCAACATGAGAAAACAAATCTTTTGGCTGTTCTCAGTAAGGTCTTCATAATATGTTCAACTGAAATATGAAAGGCTGTCTGGAATGAATGACTCTTAGCATGGGACACAATCAGTTCCAAACTCATCCACAGTTAGTTTTGCCATAGGAGATCAATGCAAAATATGTTTCTACAGGACACATTTTACAGCAGCCCTGTTAATATAGTTAATGAACACCCACTGACGGGAAATCATCTTTTCTGTTTAAATATGCCTTTGCTAACTTTAAACTTGCACTTCGATACTTTCCTATTAGGCGGTTTCTAACAGTTCTTAAAGGTTTTGTAAGGTTTGTCTTCAACAGCAGCGTTTCTTCTTTGGTGCTCACTCGTGTTCATTTTTGTTTTCCAGTCAACAAGCACCAGGTTTCAGAGCTTTGGTGGGAAGACAGTCCTGCAAGTTACTTGACTAGTAGCATTCTTTCGAGATTACTGTCCCACTTGAATAAAACAACTGGCAGAGCCATCTCCTAGTCATTTCAATGAGACGTAGGCCTTTTGCTGCCTCTCAGTCTTATGTATACATCCATTGCCCTTTTCAATGGCTACTCTGCAGACCTCCCTGTTGGTTGCTTTAGATACAACTTGATTGTCAAATAAGTTAATATGTTGAAATAGTGAATACAACAGGGCCTTACTGTATTAGCTTAAAACAAATTTTTTTCCTCAATCAATCCTTCTTCTAAAGCAAAAAGAAAAAAAAGCATCTCTAACATCATTCCTGAAGTTTGAGGAGCTTTGTCTTACCGCTACGGTTGCCTCTGAAAGTAACATAAATCATAAATCCTCCTCTGCCACAAGCTGAAAGGGGCAGGTTTGCCTCTGTCCATCGGCCTCCACAGCCCACAGAGAGGTTGTGCCTCTCTCCAAGCCATGTTCTTCTCCAGAGTGAGAAAATCTCTTTTGTTTTGCCCATAGTTGTGTTTCCTTTGGCCTATAGTAAAGGTATGTGTGCAGGCACTTGCAGGGGACAGATATTTCCTGACCCAGATGGTCTGATGGCCTCAGGCACCGTGGTACTCACAGCATGTTCACTGTAAGGCGGGATGTGGGAATTCCATGGGACTTTTGTTAGTGAAGGAGAATGCACTGGGGCTGCGGTGGTCACTGTTGTTCACACTGGACATCCTTCAGGCCAGCTTTAGTGCTTTAGAATTCCAGTGGCTGAACCCAAGGCTGAGCTGTACCCGACCCCATGCTGGTAGGTGTGTGGGGTCCCAGATGCGTTTGCAAAGTCAGCTCAGCTGAGATGCGGGAAACCCAGAGAGGCACACACTGCTGACTAACTCGGCTAACAGAGGCACTGAGCTGGGAAAACCCACAGCATGAGGGTGACCTTATTAGAAGGGGAGTAGCTAGTAGGTCGAGAGGGGTTCTGCTGCCCCTCTGCTCTGCCCTGGGGAGGCCACATCTGGAATCTTGTGTCCAGTTCTGGGCCCCTCAGCTCCAGAGGGACAGGGAACTGCTGGAGAGAGTCCGGCGCAGCCCCAGGGATGATGGAGGGATGGAACATCTCCCTGGGGAGGAAAGGCTGAAGGAGCTGGGGCTCTGCAGCTGGAGAAGAGGAGCCTGAGGGGTGACCTCACT
>NW_009707253.1:0-13718 GCF_000703405.1 Apaloderma vittatum | reverse complement strand
TGTGAGAGTCTCCTGCTCTGTGTACTTTCCACCCCGCCTGGACACGTTCCTGTGGGGCTGCCCTGGGTGACCCTGCTCTGGCAGGAGGTTGCACTGGGTGAGCTCTAGAGGTCCCTTCCAATCCCCAACATTCCGTGATTCTGCGTGACCTGAGGTGTTTCTGAGCATGTTAGCCACGTAACAACTTCTCTTTCTGCCCAGCCCCAAGCACCTGTCCCACCACCCCAGCCAGTCCTGCCCAGGCTACCAGCCCATGCAGCTCCTGGGCTGCAGGCTTCTCCAGAGCTATGGCTTGCCACCCTCACATGACACACCCAACGCATTCTCTGCAAAGCGAAGGGTGAAGAAAAAAACATTTTAAATTCCTAATGGCAGTGCCCAAAGGTACTATATCTGAAGATAACATCAACAGAGAGAGCCAGTGCAAGTTCTCTTCATGCAAACTATTTCCCAGAGGCTAATGGCAAGGGCGAGAGAGAGAGAGAAAAACAAGTACTGACAGTTTACTGTAGGAGCTCAAAGAAAAAGTGGACAAAGCTAAAAGAACTCCAGCTCTTTGTTCTCATTTAATCCAGTTCAGAGCATTCACTGGTGCATACAGATTTACTCTCTGTGGCTGCCGGAGCTGGATATGGTCATTTGGTAAGAAACAGAGGATCGAGGATTTAAATTTTGTGCCCTTCAGGCTCTTACGTTTTAGGAAAAGTCAGTCGGTAACATACATAAAGTTTTAATCCAGTGTAGAAAGTGTGAGCTGCTGAATAATACTGTCATAGAAACAAATCCTGATCTTGAAAAGTTGAAGAATGCTTTCTCTTTTTAACTCAGACCAAGTTTTTAAGGGTTAGAACACTTCTTTTGGCTTACAGACATCAAGGGAAAGACCAAGGCCTGCTGTCCCTACCCAAAGAATCCCCTATTTTATTTTTTTCCTTCTCTTTTCAACTCTCATCTCAAATTTATAAAGGCACTGATTTATCAGAGGCTACTGGAATAATGTAACAGTATTAAAATACCACCATCCACATATTTTAATGCAAAAGAAATAGTCCAAGCACCTGATATCACAGCACAGTAAAACGATCAAATCACCATTGCAGGCTTTGGCTTTTGCTGAGGATAGATGGTTCGGGTTACATGTAGCCTATTTTCTACGGGTTATAGATTCATCTCTGGCTGGATTTGCAAAACGCCACGTTGAAAGCCAGCACCAGCAAGGAGGATATATGTACGAGAACAGAACCAACAACAGGGTTTGTGAGTGAAATGTAGAGAGGCTGGGTTAGCAAAGGCAGAAATGGAAGGGGAAGTTCAGTTGCAGAGTGCAGCGGATCCCAATCAGGCAGATGGGCTGGAGCGACTCTAGCACAGTGTATAGGAAATGCAGCCCCAGCAAGGCTGTAAAGAAAAGGGAGGGGTTAGCCAGCAAATATTAGGAAGTGTTTTCTACCAAAAAAAAAAAAAAAGAAAGAAAAAAGAGAAGTACGATAACTGGCACAGCTTTAAAAGACAAAACTCTTTCTCATCCCTCTGCCTCCTCCAAGTGCTTTTGGTCATCTAAGAAGGACCTTTTATCTCAACTAGTACTGCTCAAACTTCGGTCAAAACCAGACCTTTTTATCCTAACCACTCATGCCCAAGCCTTGGCTGAGACCAGAAAAGCAGCAGCTCGTTGTGGTTGGCATCGTGTCGCCCAGAGCTGGAGACCGACACGTGACATGGGGCAGCCCGGTTGCTGAGCTGCTCCAGCCGCTTGCTCAGCTCTTCCCAGTGCAGCTACTCATTCTCTCAGAGATTGCCGGCCATAAATGGGCTGTTAAGGAAACAAACCAAAAGGCAATTTAGGCTATTTATTTGGGGGAAAAAAAGCCCTGTCTGGGTAGATGACACATGATGCCTTTTGTATTAATGTTCTGAGTCAATTTGGCGGGTCCTGATGGCAGGTGAGTTAGAAATGTTTTGTTACAAGTTTGAACACCGTACCAGGGTGTAAGGCTGGCCACCTGAACAAGAGCAGTGATTGAATTAGGGCTGAGAAATGTATTCCTGGCTAGTTTCAAATTAAAAAAAAAAAAAAAAAAAGAGAGAAAGCTTTTAAAAAGGTACAAATGAGGCTAAAAGAATTTATGTTATTTTTCCGGTTTCTGTGCTACGACTCCTTTTCCATCTCCTCATCTATCTTCTAAGTGTACTACCTTATGAATGAGTGAGCAATAAAAGAAGTATGCAGTGGCTGGGAGAGAAACTCAAGATAACAAGATAATGCAAAATGTAAGCCAAGGCTTGAGCAGAACTGCGAGTTAAGATGTAGATCTGAATATAAAAGTTTTTCACATCTTTTAGGGCAGTCATTAGAGAGTTTGCATGAAAAACTAATTTAAAAACAGTGGCACAAAATGTGACCTAATATACTCTAAGTTCACACCTGTCAAAATCTTCGACCTATACTTTCCAGGAGTTTTAATCCTGTCTTCAGACCACACATGCTGACACTTCACTCATAGACTCAAATAAAAATAAAGGTATTTTAATGCCTTTGAAATCCCTATCTTCATTGAAAAAGGGCAGGGGAAGAACAACGAGTACAAAAGCAGCTACAGGCTATCCTAAGATTAGGCAATAGTAATTAGCGTGCCTATGTGACACGGCAACATCCTCAAAACTAAAAAGTCTTTAAGTTACTTGTTTTAAGGCTACCAAGAACAGGACGGACCCATGTCCACCAGTACATACCATCTACTGGCTGCACAGTTTAAGATGTGCTCTTCCTCCTTGTCACCCCCACTTTAAGCTGAGATTTTAGACTCAAAGTCCCAGCACAGAAGACATGTCCGGTCCTTGAGCTAGACTTGGCTTCTTCAGTGCAGGCTGCCATGTGTCTGTGTCTGCAGGGTAAATTTTCCAAACGTCCAAAATGAAAGGGCTTAACAAAGGGTTAATTTGAGTTTCTGTACCACTGACCTCCCTCCAGCCTTCTAGGCTGCCCAGGTTTGGAGCTGCTCGGATCAGCTGGGGTTTCTCAGGGGAAAAATTACGTGGCCACTCCCTGAACCCAGATAATCCCTCTGGCTGGGCTTTCCACTGCTGGTATCTGCCAGGTTAGGCAGAATTTAATCATCAGCATTATTATGGTCTCTTTCAAGCAAAGACCAGTGGAAAATTAATTGCTGGAATTAGGTATGTATTCTAGCATTAACTCAACGTAGCTGCTAAGCAAGGTCAGTTATAGGGCTCAAGACAGACAGCAGGGGCTATGCTGGTCTCAGTTTTGTTTGGGAAAGACTGAGTTAGTAAATGAACAGCAGTAGGGAGAAGATACAAGGATAGTTTCATGGGATGTGAGGGTTGAAGGGAAGACGAAGCTTATGACCTTCAAAAGTAGTGACAACTCAGACATAAGCATGAGAGATCTGTACAAAGAGGAGAACACAAGGCAGGGTGCAGCAAGCCATGACGTTGAGGTGTTTGAGATGCTCTTACATATTAAGGAGGTAGAAATTTTTAAACAACAATTGATGACAGAACATGAAACCAATTCCTCATCTTTACTCTTACCCTTTGTGCCCTAAGACAGACCTAGTTTCCTTGCAGAGTAGCTGAGGCACTTTGTATGCTCCAGTATCAGAGTGAGAGGAGGCAAAATACTTCAAAATCTCCAGAAACTGCAAAGAACTTGGCCATGGTGTATTCAAATAGTAATTAGATTTCCAAATTGGAGCATTAAGTTGCAACATTTGGAATAGATGATGCCTAGATGAATAGTTGACCATCTGCTCTACACTGTTGATTGAGACAAACAGGAGGATAAGCACGGATAGAGTTTATCTGCTTGCTCCCATCTTGCACTTTCTTACTGCATATTGAGGTGCAAGAATTGAGAAGTTGCTTGTTTTTGATGTTCTGTTTACAAATACCAAGTACCTATTGTTGAGCTTTCAAAGCATTCTGTATATGCCATTTCAGGTAAAAGAGTGATTTTTCTGCCAGCTCCTAATTTCGCTGCCATGTGCCAAAAATTGCAATGACAGGCAAATTTGAAGCACTGCCCAACCATATTGCAAACGAAAGTGAAGAAAAGCTGTTGTTGAGGACCCTTTTTACCTTTGGCCTGCGAAATTAGGCAAAATTATCTTCCCTGCTTAACTCAAAGTGCAACGGGGAATCAACTTTGCAGGCAGATCTTGGTTGGCACGGATGAGCGTTTGCTCCAACAGCATCACCAGGCAAGCAAACCCCACAGCTTTGGTGGGAACATGACCTGTGCCTGGTGGTAAGATGCTGGAGAGCAAACCCATCCATGAGAGTCATTCAACAGGCATCAGCTAACCCTGTTTCTTTGGAGAGTTGTGTTAATGCACCATTCTTTGTTCTTCCAACTACAGATTCTGGAAGAAAACATGAAGTTAGAGTGCAAGTGCCACGGGGTCTCGGGATCCTGCACCACTAAGACGTGCTGGACAACTCTCCCTAAATTCCGGGAGCTGGGCTACATCCTTAAGGACAAATACAACGAAGCCGTTCAAGTCGAACCGGTGAGAGCGAGTCGCAACAAGCGCCCGACCTTCCTCAAAATCAAGAAGCCGCTTTCCTACCGCAAACCCATGGATACAGATTTAGTGTACATCGAGAAATCCCCCAACTACTGCGAGGAGGACCCCGTCACCGGCAGCGTGGGGACGCAGGGGAGGATGTGCAACAAGACTGCCCAGCAGTCCAACGGCTGCGACCTGATGTGCTGCGGTCGGGGTTACAACACGCACCAGTACTCGAGAGTGTGGCAGTGCAACTGCAAATTTCACTGGTGCTGTTACGTGAAATGCAACACGTGCAGTGAAAGAACAGAAGTATACACCTGTAAGTGAGGACGTGGCTGGGCGGGCCACGAGTACATTTGCACATATGCACTCATCGTACCTACATGAGACTGTAGGAAAGACCTGCTTCTCCCAGGAGAAATGCTGATGAATGGAGCCCCCTCTTTTCTGCTCACATTGCGTTGCTTACGCGGATACGTATTTCAGACTCATCTGAAAGTCAGTCAAGAAATAGAAGCAAACTACCCCTGCCCCGAGCCACCCGACATGTGAAAACGGAGAGAAAAAGATCATCTCGGTTGATCTGCACCTCTAAAGCGAGGAGCGTTGACTGCCTTGTGAAGAGACGTCATGCGGAGAAAAATCTCTGAGCGTGGCAACGAACTCTGGGTTTGGAAAGACAAGAACTTCAGTGTCTAAGGAGCAGGGAGGGGGTAGGGGAGAAATCCTCTGAGAAGGGCTTTGCACAGGATGGGATGGACAGTGCCCCGCCGTGAATTGCCCCTGTGAGCGCGTGGGTGACACAGATTTAGGCTTCTGCACCTGTGAAAAACTTCTGCTGGTCTTGCCCCTCTTTCCACTTTGTACCGTTCGCTGCAGCGAGTAGAACCGCTGAGGTTTTCTGTAGACGCCGCTTTATCTGCCTTTTTCGTGTGTGTGTGTGTGTGTGTGCGTGCGTGCTGCAGAATTTAGCACAGGGATTCGGGACACTTGGGCATAATAATAGCAATATTTAACAATTTATTCAGATAAAACTAATATTAATTTATTTAATTAAAAAGAACTCTACCGACATTTTGAGACCTATTCTGCAATTAAAGTAGATAGCTGGCTTTCTTTGTGGAATAGTTTTGTAGAAACGGCAAGGAAAAACTGGAGCTGTATATATTATTCTTAACTAGGATATTTCTATTAGTTGGACTTGCAGGATACGTTCTACAGTACTAGATGTTTAAGTACAAAAGCTGGCATCTTTATATATATATATGTACATACACAAACACACACTGTTTTTTGGGGGTTGTTTTTGTTTGTTTTCTCCTGTTTGCTGCTAGTTGTCTGGAACAAAAGTCAAGTGGTAGGGGTTACAAATCTTTACCAGTTGTTTTATTTTTTTTTTTTTTTCCTTCAATTAAAGAAAGAAGCATTAATAAAATCCTGTTTGGAATATGTCTAAAAAATAGGAAAAATCCAGACAAACTTCCATCTTTTGGAAAAAATCAACCATAGGATAAGAGAGTATATTTTGTAAGAGACTATTTTTATATAAATATTTTATTTATACTACGTCTGCTTGTTCAACCTGTACTTTTTCTCAAAACAGGCATACAATTTGTAATTCTTAGGCTATTTAACAGAGAAAGGGTAATTAGTTTGTGGACACAGCAGCAGCAAGCTGGATACATTCAGCTGCAGTTGGTGGCTGTGGCAGAAAGCAGAATGAACTTTCTCTCCGGATGTGTGTACAAACCGGCTCTTTTCCTGGGGCTCGATTTGCAGAATGTGCAAAACAAGAACAGGGTCTGTAGCATCAATTTTGTCACATGGCTTGAATTCCTGATTGGTATTAACTGGATGCTCATTTATCCCATTCAAGGGAAAAAAAAAGAAAAAAATTCCGAATTAGCTTCCCACATGCGTCAGTCATTAAACTGTGGCGTTATGACTGGCAAATGTGCTGTGTGTGCTGTCAGTTAAACCTCTATATTGTGTTACTGTCAAATTTGATTTTAATCAGTGGGAGACTGTAGACTATGACTGTAAAAACTAGCATGACACACATCGTCTGATTCTCATAGATACGATACAAAGCTTACTTTTTGTCCGACTCTTTTTGGCATTTACGTTATCCTTTCCCCCCAAAAGGCTGGCGCTCAAAACCCCAAAAAGATATCTAGGCGAATTTAAAGACTACTCGCTTGTTTATTCAGAGCCCAGCTAAGCTCTTTTGCCTTCCCTTTATGGTATTTCCTTTTCATTCCCGCTAATTTCCTCGGATATTTGAGTGACAAATATTTCTGTGTTTTTGGAATCGTCCTGTTCCTCCTGCTTGACTCGTTTGTGACCGATAAAAAGAAATAATCTAATTTTAATGTTGTTTTTTAATGGGTGACAATCAGGGCACAGCATTACCGATGGGATCGTACGTTCTGCCTAGGACAGACCAGATCCTTCGCTACTTCCAGAATCCAGGATCTCACACCTTTTGGGGAGCTAAGAGGGGCATCAGTAAAGGAAACAAGTCTTGTCTGAATGTGGCACGGGCTGTTTGTAAATCACTTTTTATATGTGCATAAATTATGTATGAACGCAAGCCCGTGCAGTACCTGATCCTAGCAATGTGTAATTAAGGTTAAATACCTAATTACACCTAAATGTACCTAGTTTCTTTGCAGACCTGCCACTTAAAACAGAATTTTTATGCAATTCGGACACCGTAGCACGGGATATCAAAACCAAAAAATCAACGTAACTTAGTCTCAAACTTATCACTTGTCAATATAAAGTGATATAAAAACATTTTTTTTGGGGGGGGGGGGCAAGTGAGTCACTGCTTTTAGTTCTTCTAAATTCCACTCATCAAGAATTGATAAGGTGTAAAATGCAATGAAGTACATACAATAGAGAGGTTAATTACAATGCTGCACCGTGGTTAATTAATTCAGATCAATGTTTGTTACTGGAATTCCCCACCCCCTTTTTATTGGCTTTTGACTTAGTGGGTACCGTATCAGAGTGAAAAATGTGTTTTCTTCACCAATTAATTTTACAAATTATTACTTTTGCAGCATGTTTTCTACCATAGAAAAATAATCTGTAAAATCTGTATATTTCAGTATGCAGTGATACGCAATGTACAGCTAACAGATTAATTACGGAAAAACAAATATCTTTAAACAGTCTTACTTGCGATAATAAAGAACTGGATGCACAACAAAATTAATTTGGTACTCACATTTTCCCTATATTTTACAATATGATCAGGGCATTAGTTAGAGAAAACATCAGTTTGTCTGATGACTGGAAAAACAGTTTGGGAACGACGAATTAAAGAGCAAGGAAAACCGAACGCTGCGTTCTACTGGAAAGTATCTGGAAATTCAGCTGTGTCATCTTAGATGGGAGAGATCTAGTCCCTCAGAATCTGCCATGAGTCTGGAGTTAATTGGTCCTTCACTAACCGGGCTCGAATGGCACGAAGAATAACCAGGAGAAGGCGAAAGATTTATGATTTTGTAGATATTCCTCCTCCCTGCCCTTCTCCCCGCCCTGGCCCCGACAACAGTTTGTTCTTTGTCCTCTGGGATAGAAGAGCTCTGTTTTTACTTGGTGAAGAACCACACAATGGGAGTGAAATGCACACAACTGCAGAACAATACAGCTCTCAAAAGAAAATACATCTTTTCATCTCGGCTAACTGAGGGAAGCTCTGGATTGCTGTCTGCATTAACAACCTCGCCGAGGCTTGTAAAGAAAACATACATTCGAGAAGCAGGAAGAGAAGGAGGAGTAGGAAGCGCCAGAGAACGAGCAGAATGGCAAGTTGGGAAGCTATTATTTAAGAAATCCCATCCTCGGTCGTTAGCAGAACCCCAATTCATGGAAATCAATCTGCCTTGGAATTCCTAAGGAAAGTTTAAGAATTTTACTTCTAGGCCTTTTTTAAAAAGACAGCTAACTGGAATACAATTAGCTTGAGCACTCAAAGTACCTGTATAAACCAGGAACCAGTCAATGATTAAGTTTTCTTTGCCGTGTATGCACAAAACTAACGGAGATGTGTCTTTCAACAGCAATCATTAAACTGAAAACATCCTTAAAACCTACTCTTAAGCGGCTCATTTGGTTAAGTTATCGTGAAAGTACATAGTTACTTAGAAAAGCAAAAAAACGGACATGTGTTACACGAGGCTCTTAATGAACTGTCCTGTGGACTACGGAACTGTTTTCAGCTGACCACATCTGAAAATCAATCCACTGAATACAGAAGCATTGCAGACTGCAGCCAGGGTGCCCGTATTCAAACTACGATTCAGCATCGGTATTTCTGACAACCTTTTTTTAAAAACATGTATCTTATAATAGATACCAGGAAATATGCCATGTGAACATCCAAAATGAGTGTATTAAATAACACAGCCCCCTGCCCCCAACTCGTAACCCCAAGAAGTTGACTGAATAAGAAACTCTCTGGTTCTGCTGTTGGTAGGACTGAAGTGCAGACTCGGTGCCTGACATGCCTGGAGAGGGCAGATACTGCTGCTGTCAACCAACAGCAGTGCAGGCTAGCTCAGGCTCAGATATTCCAAAACTGTCCAAATTTGAACCAAGTACAGGAATTTTATCACACAGCAGAACTTCAGAGGATAAAGCTCACCTAGATTCCAAAACGTTCTCCCTTAATTCGTGGGT
This sequence comes from Apaloderma vittatum, assembly GCF_000703405.1. NCBI lineage: Eukaryota > Metazoa > Chordata > Aves > Trogoniformes > Trogonidae > Apaloderma > Apaloderma vittatum. The sequence continues at coordinate 4,491 of NW_009707253.1, read as the reverse complement.
ATCTTGGATAGCTGTCACCATGACGAGTGTCCTAATTTGCTCACCCAATTCTGGTTCAAAATCATACCAGTTGTTCCTCAAAGCAATTCTTATCTTGAACAAAAACTAAGGGAATCCTTCCTCTGGAAACAAACAATTAATAGCATATGATTAAGTCAAAAGGATGAAGAGATATACTTGGATCTAAAGGACTCCAGGTGTTTGAAAAACGATACTAGGATTTTGTGATTCTCTTGTGCAGAGGTGATGCTGTAAAGCCCAAAAGGCTTCTTTTGATGCTTTGGAGTTTTATGGAATTACTGACTTTTCCATTTTGGTGTTGTTACATATTCATAGATTCCTCAATAGCACATATCACATCATTTATGTTGGGAGGTCAGAAACAAGTCCAAAAGAAATCTCACAATGTATGTACTACTGGTGCTCTCAGGTTCACGTAATTCCTTATCTTGATCTTGCATTTTTTTTAGCAAAGTTACTTCATCATGCTCTTGTTAGGAAAGATGCCTGCTTTGTAAAGAGGTTGGATATCTCTGGGAGAAGGTGAAATTATATGTGCCTTGGAGAAACGTTTCTGGGATTGTTTGTGCACACACAAAAGAAACCCCAAGAAAAAAAAACCCAACGAGGCAAAGAGGATGGCATCAAAATTGCGTCACTGATTATTAACGCATAGCCAAACTCTCTCAACACAGAAAACTTAACCCTAGTTTTTGTGTTTCCCGGCTCACATCCTTTCCCTAAATACCCGAAACCCAAGTTGCATATATCATACCAGATCCACCGTTGGCGTTGTGGTCGCCGATACGAACAATTCACTAGCAGTTTATCACAAACCCAAGGCCCCCAGCACAGGAAACCCTGGAAACCTCTAATTTGTAAGAATGCACAGAAGTTTTTCTTGGGAACGACACATTACTCACGACTGTTTGTTACTGCAGTGCTTCACATTCCCACTTTAACCATATGCCTGCGTGCAGCAGTGTGTTTCTTTGTTATTTTATTCTCTCCAAGCACTTGGAGTTTTAGCTCTCTACGGAGTGTCTATAAACTGTCTGATCCATTCCCAGTCACTGATAGCTTGTGCATCTTGATTTTTAGCTGGTATGTGGGGCTCTGATATGATAGAGAAGGTCACTCAACACAAAAAAAAGACTCACCCTCTGACAGTGGATTAAATTAAATTAAAATTAAATTTTTCAGACCAATACAAGAAACGTGAAATGACATCTAATACACCATGTCCTCCTAAATCACCTTTTTAAATAGTATCGAGAAAGCTGTGCTGGTGCTTCTTTTAAAACCAGGTTAAAGAGAGTGGACCCAAAGAAGTGTTCTCTAATCGGCTAAACTTGCCCAGGAAATGGTAGCAAAAAACCTGTGAAGAGACAGTGCTGAGCTTTGTTCTTCATCAGGCAGACTCATCGATTTAAGTGAACTCTACCATAGATAGTGCTTAATATTATCTGTTAGTCACAGTTACTCACAGCTCACAACCCTCTTCCACTTACGAAGTTTTCTTATTCTCTCAACGTTGCTTCACTCACACGATGTCAGCAAACACTGCTTTAACTAGTAATAGTTTACAAATTAGTTTGGTGGATTCCTTCCTGGATCCTTTATGCTGTTTCTCTTTTTATCCTGAAATCCCTTTATTATTTACACAACGAGAGGCCATAAAGGCTATAACATTCTTAGCATTTTGATGACCAAAATAAAAACCCCTCCAAACCAAACAAAACAAACTCGCTTTTTTGGCCCCATAGAGCTTACACAATAAGTTAAATCAAAATCCATTAGGCAGGTTTCTTGTCCCAAGGGTTACATTTTATAGTCCCATTCTTTGAGCCATCCTCAACTGTGGAGCATAAAGATTCTCCAAGGATGGCAACAGCATCTTGAAGAAAAATAATTTCAACAAATTCCGTGAGACTCTTTTGGAGGATGGTCAGAGGAAAGCAGCTCATTAGGCAAGAACTAGTCTAGCTAGGAGACAGATAAAGAAAAATAAAAGATAAAGAAGCTAATGGCCTATTACAGATAGGGTGCAGCCCAGAAACACTTTGGAAAAAGAGAGGAAAGAATGCATTGGGAGGAAAAACTCAATGGATGGCAGGCACACCGCTGAGTCTACCAGGGAATACAGAAAATGGTTTGGCTAAAGGGACAGATTTTAGCCAAAGCTAAGCCTGCCTACTTGTTACCCAGCTCACAGAGCCGTTTCATTTGGCTCAAGCCAAATCCAAACGTCTATTCCACTGAATCAGCAAGAAACCTGTTGTGCGAGTTGTTTCTCACACTCGGGGTTTTTCCTAGCAACTTTTCTTTTGCACGTGGGCCCACGGAAATATGCACTGTGGGCATCCCTTCTGTCCACGTCGAGCTTATTTTTGAACTGACTCAAGTTCGATCTGAGCTGTTTTAAACATATTAAATGCCTGGCACCTTGAGAAAGAAGTTAATAAAGAAGAACGGAGAAGACACAGTACATCGTTAGACCGTAATCCCATCACGCTTGACAGGAAGATGTGTAATTTATCACCAAAAAAGCCGTTTTTTTCATATATTGAAAAAAATAACTAAATCAGGAATTATCCTATAAACAGGCAGGAAATCAGGAGACACAGAGCAGAAGAGGCTTGGCCAGTACAAAGGAGGTCTGGGAAAGCGTTAGGACAACAGCCCAGGTTTCCCGGCCTTTGCCGTTCTGTTTTAAGGAACTCAACCAATAACCCATTTGCCTCCTTTCATAAAATACATATCCGGATTTTAGCGTTTTGGAAAGGCATTCACCGCACGTAGCGGGTTCGCTGCATGTTCTGCGTGGCTGGAGCGAGGAGGAGACTCCTTCTCAACCTCATTAAATGCTAAGCACACGGTAATTAATCTAGCCTCCGCATTAAGTATGAGTCATGCACCAGAAAACTGGTCTCATGTTTTGTCTCCTTAAGTCGAATGATTAACAGCGAGGTGAGGCAAAGGGGGTAGCAGAGAGTAGGCTTTTTTAAGTCGGAAGGTGCGGACAGTGGTTCTGCAGAGGGAACAAATAGCCTCTGGCAAGCTGAAACTCAGTGCCAAGCCCGACGGTCTCCATAAAGCAGGGGCAGGTTACCGTGATGGTTTGTCAGTGAAATGGTCTTAAAAAGTTAGCAAATATTCTAATGGAAAGTGTTTAATAGGATAGTTCTAAACTGTACTGTGTTTTCTGCCACCAAAAGAGGCGGACGCAAGGCGACTCACCGGGGTCAGTGAGTTGCACCAACTAAGTACGAATTGTGAGAGTTAGAAGTGAAAGAAAAATAACAATAAATGGATTAAAGCCTTTCTGAGAAGTTAGAAAGGCAATTTATCTGCTTCTGTCTGTCCCTTTGTACTCAGCTTGGGTACCAGTCAGAATATTTTGACGCTTGCCCATCTTTAGTTGCAAGCCACATGAGCTGAATTTAGATTGAACAGTAAAGCAAAAACAAAACCAAAAACAACTTCCGAGAATATATATTGTGCTTATTTAGGCCAGACCAGTTTGGGTGAAAGCGCAAACTCAATCAAAGCCTAAAAAGAAGCTGGCAAACCGTCAGTGCCTCAGCACATCCGAGCTGTGCTTCCTCCAGGAGGAAGACAACGGGCAAGGGCACAAGAAATCCTCGGCATTTCTAACATAACACTGGTTTACAGGAAAACGAGATGAGTTGAGGTGATACACGGACCTTAATTAACGACCACGCACCAAAGCTGTCATTTTGATGACTTGTTTGGGCAGGAGTGGTAGCGGCCGGGTGATAGATTATTCTCCCTTTCTTCTGCCCCAATGACATCTGCTTTATTCACAGATCAGCCACCAGTTGCTACAACAACGCCAGTGTGCTTTAGAAAATGTTGTTGAGCTGCTGAGAGAATCTTGGCTACCCATTAGCAAAATGTTAACTATGCAAAACCAAATAGCGGTCGGTTTTGTTGGAGGGAAGAAGTCAATGCTCCGCAGTAAGTAAGAATGTCAAAAAGAATTTACATTCAAAAAGTAGGGAAGGGGTTTAACCCATGATATCACCATGATTCAAAAATCCCCCCCAGAATTCATTAGCGAGACATTAGGCCTCAAGAATAGAGAAAATAAATAACGAGTTTTGAAAAGAAAGGACAAATACACTTTCCTCTGAGCAGCTTGTTGTCTGCAGCATTTTAACATGTCCGTTGCCCCTTCGCTTTTCCTGCTCATTGTCTCCGATTTTTACACAGTAATCCTTCGCTAATAGGGTTTTATTTATTTTTATTTATTCCTTTTTCTTCCCACTTAGCACTTTGAGGAGATGCCAGGTGTTGTTAGAAAACCGATTCGTCTGCCAGTAAAGCCCCTTGCTCCCGCTTCAGTAGGAGGTGGGAGAACCTGATGCTCCAACATATTCCTTAGAAAGCCAATTACAGGAAAGTGTTCACGAGAGGGCTTGCTTTGTCCTCCAGCCAAAGAATCATAGAATCCTAGACTGGCCTAGG
>NW_009707252.1:276-46217 GCF_000703405.1 Apaloderma vittatum | reverse complement strand
AAAAAAAAAAAAAAAAAAAAAAATTGTTTAACAGAAGGTAACGTTAAGCTTGCCAAGCTATTTTCCCAGCTTTCAAAAGACTGTATTGATGTCTGTACTGCTGCCTTCAGTAACTGGAAAGGCAAATGGCCCAGATGGACAGGATGGAGGGTAGGAGGGGGGAAAAAACCAGTTTGGAATTTGCTCTCTTTCCTATGAGTATATATGCACTTGAACACATCTGCCTTTTTTGTCCAATATACTAAATATTAATGGCATAATTTAAATGTTATCATTGTTCATTATAATTTTCATTTAGCAGCTGTCAAATCATACCTTGAAAAGCAGAGAGAATGTAGAAATTCTATCTATCTAACGGAGTATGATGTGAAGGTAGTTTCTAAATCTGTTCTTTACATGCAAGACTCTCTCTGGTCCCACTTGAGCCGCAATTCCTGCAGCTTATTACAGGACTCAGCTGCTACCTCGCACTGAAGAGGATGACAGAAAAGCAGTAAATGCAGTAAAGAGTTCAGGTGTCCAAGTGAAAAAGCAACCCTATTGGCACCTGGGTTGACGGAGAGTAGCAATAAACAAGCAGCGGTAATACTTTGTGACTGCTGCATCAAGTTAAGAAAGAAGTATCATTGACTATTTTAAAAAATTAGGAATATTACACTGGAGCCCAAAACTACACTAATATCCAAATACACAAGTCACAATACAGAAGAAAACCTAGAAATATCATTCCCATTCTTATCTTCATATTCCTGAATCTATTTTAAATACACAGCCAAATTCAGCTAGTATACCACACTTTTTCAATATCGTATCCCTTTCACTTGCTGCTAATCCACCGTGGACTCCTGAAACGGGAGCATTTCAATTCCCCCAGAGCAAAAGATCCCCAGGACATGGGCTCTAGTTGTCAGCCAAGAGCATGATTACAAACTTACTTAACTGAGGAGTAAGCTATTTGTAACTCTTGCAGTTAGCAAAGGCTCTCTCTGAAGTGCTCATTGATAATTCTTCCTATCTGCCAGAGATTTTGAATTTCTGAATCATGTCGATACAAATTTCAACTGTAGGCCCCAGCTGCTGCGTTGTTAGGGAGGATCTCTTCCGGTAATGCAGGTTTTTAGTGTCCAGTGTTTTGCCTGATGAGGTTTGCTTTGGGGTTTTTTTGGTTGTAGTTTTTTTCCTTGAAGTCACTGACATAACAGAGCACAGCAATGTCTACCCTTTGACCCCACACATACCATGTTGCAGCTAAGGAACTAGCTGGTTTTGATGGTAGTTAACTTTTTTTAAAAGGCAGACTTCACTGGTGCTTCTTAACGTTTCTGATGACATAAGAACTGTACTACAAAGCTGTTGGCTGAGAGGAATCCCCCTTATTTCTTTAAGGCAAGGCACAAATTATTACAAACAACCCGAACTCATTTTTACACTCTATGATGTTTCAAACCAAATATTCTGCAGCCATCAATATTTATCCACAGGATCTGCTCCATACATAGTACATTTCATTATCATATTCAAAGAAAAAGACCTACCTCAAAAAGAAATAGACAATTTGTTATATTATCAAGGCTATCAAATTCATTCCCTCATATGATTTTACTATAAATCCACTAAGGGACTGATTTATTCTTTGATCTATTTTTTATTAGCGTGATGGCACTGACTTCAATGAGGTGTTTTTTCTTCCAGTGATGAACAAAATGAAACTGGAAATTCTTATCACCAGGAAAAATATCATCCTACATCCATTTAAGTCAACAAAAGATTTAAATAAGTGTGAGCTGCAACTTGCCTACAGTCGTATGCTCTCATGACTCAGTCTTCACTACTTCAGAAATAGAGTATTTTAAAGTTGTTTGGTTGCTTTTTCTTATTTTTCCATCACAGGGGGTAAAAAACACTGCTCACCCAAAGAAACAAAGAGTTAACAACCAAAAGTCTGATTTTTGCAGCCACATGAAGCAGCGGCCCAGGCGTGGACAACAACCAACGGATAAATCCTTACTGAAACAGAGTTCTATATTCCTAATATTACTCTGCTAATACAGTAATAGGAAGAATGCTCATTAAAACTTGTATCAAGATGCTGGAAACAGTGAACAAAACTATACACAACAGGCAGTGAGCAAGCTGAACGAACTGAACTCGATCACATTGATATACGGCATAAACAGTCATTTTTTTAAAATTGGTTCATATTAATCCCTGTAAAGTTGAAGTTGCTTTTTAAATAAATATTCAGTACATGTTTGGGAAAATGCAACCAGCCAGCAAATACTTTAAAAATATCCCATAACTTATTTCAGAAAGCTGTGACAGTATGCACGATGAAACATGTTTCTAGACTAGGAAACAGATAGTCCTGCTAGTAGCACTGACACAGTTTCGCACCAGGGCTGCGGAAAAAGCTGAAGGTTAAGAACAGAAATCTTGGAACAAAGGTGAAGATCTCTCTGATAAGCATGGCTATTTCAATTTTTTTTAGAAAGAAACACTGGGATACCTCAACAAATAGGACGAGAAAAAATAAAAAACACCCATGCAAAACAAAAGACCAACAAACTCAATACACAGTCTGTAAAGCTGACACATGTTACGACTCCAAAGCTAGCACAACAGCGCTCTACAAACTCAAATGTATATTCACCAAAATTCAAGGAGTAACTTTCAAAAACAACACCAAACCCCCAAATTATTAACGGTATGATTCATCGTGTCACTCTCTCAGTGATCTACTTGTGTGTTTGTACACATGAATACATTTTACAAATCAAGTGAAAACTAATCTAGTTTTGGTCCTTGAAAATCTGTTCATGCCTCAAATCTGAAAATTAAATCTCTGCTAAAGCAAACAAAAGAAAATTCATCCATGAACCACTGGCAAGAGAACATGATAGAATAAGAAATTATGTGAAACCACATACGTAATCATTGGATGTACTTCAACTCAAAACACATTTATTTAATAATGAAGTAAATCTGATGTTAGTAAATTGTGTCAAATCCTTTGAAGTGTCAATCGTCAAGATCACCTGTTTCATACATAACAGATTTTTGCTTTACCACCTCACTACCAGTTAATAATTTCCATTATGGAATAGTAGAAAAATACATTTTGCAGCGTCTACTAAACAACTGAAGTATCTGTGAATAAGGATAGGATTGCTCACAGCTCAATCCTGTATTGTCTATTATCTACTCATACTAAATACAATTCTGCCTAGAGTCCAGTCGTAACAACAGTCTAGAGTAGCAGAAATGAGCTGCCTTCTTCCAGGTCCCCCCTTCAGTTCAAAGCTTAGAGATGATGTGACACTAACCTACACTTCTCATTTAACCAAAAGTTCCATTTGTGAGAATGCTCTTCCCAGAACTTACATAAAAATAAAAAAATCTATGTATATTGCCATTATATCTTAAAAAAATCTTGAGTTAGAAAAGAACATTTTATTTATAGTTTGTAATTCTTGTTAAAGCCAGGACATCTGTAATTTTGCATCAAATTCCTGGGGGCAGGGTGCAGGGGGGGAGTCTCCTGGGTGTCAGGAAACTATTAGACTTTAAATGATACCAGAAACTTACTTTTTCTATACATTTATTTTCCAATAACCTTAGCTTTTAACTCTCCTCAGCTTATCTCTGCCTCAGCATTACATACCAGACAAGGCCATGTGTCCTATGAAATTACTCAAAGATTTTTGTAGCAAGTTCTTACAGTACTCCAAGCCTAAAAGGAAATGAGTGGCTGAATTTTCACCCTAATTCCTGCTCAGCGAATTATTAGTGAGCCTACGTAAAACAGAACCACGAGATCACAGCAGTCAAAGTATACAAAAAACCTCATTTTAGTATTTGTTACTCTGACCTCTCATCAGGCTGGCTGGAAATGGTCACGGTGTTCCATTTGTGACGCTGTAAAGTTCATGAAAGATCACGATAAAACATACAAAATCCATACACTTATGCAGCCCTTAATGTATTTCATTACTTATTGTGGTAATTACTAACTAGTTAAGCATCCAATAACTCGTTTTCTTCCTCCATAAAACAGGCAGAAAAGAGTTCAGGCAATTTTACATTCATCCTTGCCAACACTAAAAGAAGCAAAATGTTTCTTATTCAATTTATTTCCTTCAAGAGGAAGTTTATACAGTATAGCAAGAGAGAAAATTAGAACAGTAGCATAGTCTCCATGGAAGTCCTTAGATAAGAAACACTATGTTTTTCATCCAGTGGCAGCATCGCTACTCATTTTCACAGGGGATTTTTTGTTCTTCTTAAAGATGGTGTAAATGTAAATGAGATTTAAATTAGGAGGCACTGGTCAAGAGTTTAAAATATAGAACACATCATAAAAGAGCGTTTCTATACCTTAGCACACATTTCACCAATTAACAACCCAGTAATCACGTTTGTCTAAAGTTGTCACCTGTAACACAGGGACACAAAACATAAGAATGCATGTTTATAAATAATAAACTCGACTCTGAAAACTCTTAAGAGTACCACGAACATGAGAACGAACGGCGTATGTTGGAAGGAATGTTCTCATAATTTATGTACGTGTCAAAATAGCAGGGAAGCAATCAACACGTAAACCCAGCGAACTGACCCTGTCTAAACACCCTGTATGAATAAAACATCACCGCGTGGAACAGAAGACTCTCCTCAGAGAGCATAATTTAGAGCAAAGCTTTTCCAAGGGCAGAACAGAACTACCTGAAGATAAGTTATAGTGGAACGTAAACCAAAACCATAATCCTTTTATGAGAAAAATACAGGCAGATTGAGACAAAACAGGAAAATGAGACCCTAAGACAAATGTCTCTCCCCCTGCTCCCAGGGGCCGGCCCTGACTGCACCTGCCTGGGGCCCCGGGGGTTTGCGGGAAACACTTTTCACTCGTTACCTGCGCACAAAGACAAAGCCGCTGCCTCGCACTCTGGAAAGTCTCGTGATGGAAACTGCAGGAAGGCCGAGGAAATCCCCCGGCTTGCCAGCTCTCTTCTCGCCCCCTCGAAGCCGGGCCCAGCAGCAACACCACAAGGCAACACCCAACTGGCCGCCTTCCCCCCCTCCCCCGGCTTCCAGAAGCTTCCTGGAGAGAGCCACCCCTGCCCCCCATCAGCTGTTCCCTGCCCAGGGGACCAGATCAGACCGGGCTGGACCGGACTGGACCTGATGGGGTTCGGGCACCTGCCGCAGACGGGAACAGGTGCAGTGCAGCCCAGGTGTCTGTGCGGCCTTTTGCACAAGAGAATGAACGTGAGGCAAAGCGAGGCTGCAATGTTTCGTAGGCTTTCCCACCAACAACCACTCAGCAAATTCCCTCCAAATTCTGGCCCAGGTTACCGCAGGGTGGCCTGCATAACAGCTGGTGTTCTCTCAGCCCACGGTTCCTTTCCCACAGCGACTTCAGCGCCATGCTGTCAGTGCAGGCGTTCGGTGGTATCAGGGAAAGTCACAGTTTAAGGCTGGGCCGGGCACTGAACTCGCACAGAGGCTCCCTGTGACTTCCCCGCACCCTCCCGGGGAGGAGAACAGGGGAATCAGGGAGAGAAACTGAGTGGTTGCTGGGGAAATCCCGTGGGACAGGGTACCGGAAATGAAAAGAGCCCAAGATCGCTGGTTAATATTCAAGGTCCACTTCTTGCAAGCTCACGACCAGCGCATCCCACCGGGTAGGAAATCCAGAAAGAGAATGAGGAGACCCACATGGTTAACCAGGGCACTGCTGGGCAAACTCCGGTGGAAGAAGAGAGTCCATAGATTATGGAAGGAGGGGCTGGGCACTTGGGAGCAATATAAGACTGTGGTCAGAGGATGTAGGGAGGCAACTAGGAAAGCTAAGGCCTCCTCGGAGTCAAACCTTGCAAGGGAGGTCAAGGACAACAGAAAGGGTTTCTTAAAATACACTGCGCGACCAGAGGCAGTGCAGGCCTGCTGCTGACTGAGGTGGGTGCCCTGGTGACAGAGGATCCACAGAAGGCAGAGTTACCAACGCCCTGCTTTGCCTCTGTCTGTTCAGCTGGAGCCTGTCCTCAGGAGCCCCAGAGCCCCAAGGCCCCAGAGGAAGGCAGGACCAAGGAGGAGTTTGCCCTGGTTGAGGAGGACTGGGTTAGGGATCAGTTGGGCAACCTGAGCAAGTCCATGGGCCCCGAGGGGACGCGCCCGCGGGTGCTGAGGGAGCCAGCAGAAGTCATTGCCAGGTCACTCTCCTTTGGTAAGTCGTGGGCAACAGGAGAGGTGCCTGAGGACTGGCGGAAAGCCGGTGTCACTCCAGTCCTCCAAAAGGGCAGGAAGGAGGACGCGGTAACTACAGAGCGGTCAGCCTCACCTCCAGCCCTGCGACGCTGATGGAACAACATATCCTCGGCACTGTCTCAGGCATATCAAGGATAAGAGCCACCCTTTTTCCTCTACTAACTATGGGAAATAAATGTATATAAAAGAAAAAATCAGTTTCATAAAAGATTTCTTGTGATGTATTAAATGGGAGACAAAAAGCATCTGAGTTTGATCCCAGCTGGTTATAGTTAAAAGGATTAAGATCAAGCCTTGCTAATTCATATCTTACATTATTAAGGGCATGAATTTCTCTTACGCTATTATAATAGACATAAATATATATTTAAAAACTGACTAAATTCAATAATATAATTTGATTATTTCCTTGTGACACAACTTTGTCTTTAATTACCTCTTGTTCTTCCAGTCCTCCTAAGGAGGAATTCTCTCCTAAGGACAGTAATAACAATACCAACTCTTTCATAATGTGTTTTCTATGAAAAAAATTTGCATTATTTGATATAACTTTAAAACAAAAGATGTATATCAAATTATGCGTGAATTGCAATGAAATTCAACTTAAATCTTTATACACTAATGGAGTAGGATTTAACTTTTATTAACTCAATATTAGCATATGCATGACTAATAATCTACCAACTTTGGAAGGGTGAAATCATGTAAACTTTTAAGAAATTTCTCTTTTTTTTTGTAAAAGGTATCATGCCTTATTGGTATATAAGAAAAATACTTCTATAATTCTATAGCATATACAAACAAAAATGTAAAGTATTTTTTCTCTGTTATTTTAAAAAACAAAAATGCCACTGGAATCATCTAACTGTTCTGGTAAAATACTTCCTAGGGCATAGCACCTCTCATCCTGACAGATCCCCAAAGTACTGCAGAGATTGCAAGCACATGGATTGCTTCTCAAAGCACTGAAATTCGGTGCCACAAGCACTACACTAAAGTGATTCTGGAAAGGGGATTGAAAACTAAATTATCCAATGGAAATGATGGAGCATAGCTGCTTAGACTTGGAAGAAAGCAGCTACCAAAGGAGTGAGACTACGAAAAATACTCGGTAAAAAGTCTTGGAATTGGATGATACTGAATTATAAGGATTCTTTTAAATGTGTTACAGCAGTTCTGTGTGCAGGGCCTGACTATGTACTTTAAATTTTGTTTTACCGGTATAGTAAATATGGTTTAAAAAGTGGAGGATCTGGTCACTAATTTCCTATGAGATCGATTCAATCAATGCATCTCCTGCAAGGCTTACAAAATTTGCCAGAACTATAGCTCTGGAAATTAAATGCCTTAACTTAAGCATAAAGTGAGAGAGTCTACGTATCTCAACAACAGAGCTTTATTTGCATAGTTATGTGTCAGCATTGAATAATTCATTTAAATTTTATTGCAAATGTCAGGCCAGATCAAAACAAGCGGTGCTGTTGACTGAAGCCTGCCGTGGTAAAACTGATGTTTAACAGAACCTCAGAAAACTTGATTTTTAAAGTTTTGCCTAGGTCCATAAACTTTATAAAGACACTTTAGCTCCTTCATAGACTTTACTCAAATAGTGGGAAATGTGGTTTACACATTTCTTCACTCCCTCACAGAAATATCTCCCTGAGATATAATTTCCCACCCATTCTCCTTCTTCTGACATAGTGCCAGAGGATGAGCAGCTTCAAAAGGTTTTTACAGGGCGGGAGGAAGTCAAAACTACATTAATAATGAGAACAGTGTACATCTGTATATCAGAGTCTTGTAGGTCATTGATGTTCATGAACAGGCTGCTGAAAATTATATTTAAGTGCATTTTCTCACACAGTATCATGGGCCCATGATGCATTTCATCCTTACTGGTACACTGCATAGAACATTTCTGAAGAAAATGGAGTATTAGTTCTTGAAAGTAGGAATTAGATGAGGAAAAATCTTAGAGGAATAATGTGAACAATGATTAGATTAAAATTTCAAATAGATTTATATTCTGCTTCCTCTGTTTTGTATAAAAGTCATGTCCTTACTCCACAAACTCAAGTGAAAAAACTAGTTTTGCATATAAGTGGAGTGACTTCACCACTTGATAACAGCTTATTATATAAATGTACGAAAGACAGAAAAGAGCACAAAAAAATACCACAATACACATACCAGCCTATTAGCTGAAGTAATCACAACACAGAGAATCTTTGAATAACATGGGATTGTACTAAATGCTGTACCATTTGCCAGGTTTATCATACTGCATAGTTTGGTGACTGCCTGTTTCAGTCAACTAGAAATGACCAAAGGCCTTCTGAGTATTTCCTGAAATTAGACATTTGTATTAGGGTTGTAATGGACACGTCATGAAAATACATTAGAGAGGCTGTTTCTTTACATCAGCTCAATATGCTTCCGAATCTAAGGGCTACCAAGAAAATGTGTTTTTTTCTTTAAATGCAGAAGTTTTGAATGACACAAGCAAGATCAGCACAAGGACATAATAATATGCTGCTACACAAGATAGAAGAACAACAGTAATAAGATTAACTGCTCCATCAATTATTGGTATAAAAAGTGGAAAAAAGTGATTTGTGATTAAATGGAGAAAATAATAACATTTCAAATCTTTAACCTCTTCCAATGTAACTATCAGTCAGAACTCCTAATGATTTCCAGTAAAATAGATGCTCAGAACTTAGAAAATTGAAACTGTGAGTGTTTAGTACAGTAAATTTGGTGTTCTTTTCCTAAAATCTATCAGAATTCCCGTGTTGTGTTACATGTGACACATATTAAGTGGTATAGGAACAGGAAGTATTGAAGTATTGTGGTATTGAAGAGTAGCCACAATTTCTATTGCAACATAATCATTAGGAACAAAATATCAGAATGTTTAACAAGATTAGTGGGATACTTTCCTGAAATTTAAAGATGTTAGTCCCATGTATACTGTAAAGTATTATGAAATATTTTGAATGGCCAGTATATAAAAAGGATGTGATACAGTGTCTTAAGTTTCCAGGTCTGTTTGCCTACTAAAATTCCAGCATATTTCATGTGATGCAGCACATTACATCAATTTTCCAGAGATGATGAATGACGTTTCCCTGTGTGTCAGGAGAAGTTCATTCACTACTGCTACTACCAGCATTAGTGATGGGATTTTTTTTTTTAATTGTGTGCCACATACGACAGAGGAGATATGACTCCTAGTGCACCGTGTGGATGGATAATTATCCTCTCTGACCTGAGAGATACTGCACGTCTGATTTCTTTAAAATCAATTCAAGAGATTCACACACCTGGGTCAGGGCAATCCCAAGCACAAACACAGGCTGGGCGGTGAGCAGATTGAGAGCAGACCTGGGGAGAAGTACTGGTGGGTACTGGTGAATGAAAAACGGAATATAAGCCAGCAATGCCCACTTGCAGCCCAGAAAGCCAGTCACATCCTGGGCTGCTTTAAGAAAAGTGTGGCCGGTAGGTCAAGGGAGGTGATTCTGCCCTTCTGCTCTGCTCTTGTGAGTCCTCACCTGCAGTTCTGCATCCAGCTCTGGAGCCCCCAACACAAGAAGGACACGGACCTGTTGAAGTGGGTCCGGAGGAGGGTCATGAAGATGATCGGGGGCTGAAGCACCTCCCCTGTGAGGACAGGCTGAGAGAGTTGGGGCTGTTCAGCCGGGAGAAGAGAAGGCTCTGGAGCGGAGACCTTACAGTGGCCTTCCAGTACCTGAAGGGGGCTACAGGAAAGCTGCAGAGGGACTCTTTATCAGGGAGTTAGTGATAGGATGAGGGGTAACAGTTTCAAACTGAAAGAGGGTAGATTTAGATTAGATATGAGGAAGAAATTCTTTCCTGTGTGGGTGGTGAGACACTGGAACAAGTTGCCCAGAGAACTGTGGCAGCTCCCTCCCTGGGAGTGTTCAAGGCCAGGCTGGTCTGGTGGGAGGTGTCCTTGCCCCTGGCAGGGGTGTTGGAACTAAATGGTCTTTAAGTTCCCTTCCAACCCAACCATTCTCTGGCTCTGTGAGTTTATGCTGAGACATGGCTGGAATGTGGAGGCTTACTTTTTGATCATATCACAGAAATACAAGTTCATGTAGTTCCTCTTCTATCGGGATGCAATGTTTTCTTTTAGGAAAATAGGAATAACCGAACACATTATATTCTGACATATATTTGCTGGTATATTCTACTCTAACTCAGATTAAAGCACATAAATACCAGGTTGAAATATCTTTTCTGTCCTAGAAAATCAGGATCAGTCATCTGAACCCATTGTTTAAATTCACATGATTTCAGGAGAAAACACAACAAGTAATTACACGAGCCACACAATGCCCTTTCTTATACAATTAGAAATCAGTGCAATGGGGCTTTCTGTTGTTTGTTTACTTATCTGTTTTATAACAGAGGCATTAGGGGAATTCAGTTGAAAAATATCTGCAAGATGAATTTCCAAGCTGATGACCAAAACAGTATTGCCTAGAATGCAGATTATGTCCCATTCCTTGGTACAGATATACACCTGGCACATGGGCTCTGCAGAACAGTGAAAGCTTTGCACTCTCCTTGACTGCTAATGTTTTAGAATTCTATCAATGATAGATAAAATAATCATTAGAGTTTCAGGCATCTCATTAGTTTTGCATTTGACCTGAAATTAACGAGGTGAATAATCATATTGAAATAAATCTGTGTTTAATTATGTAGCCATTCATTTGAACAGTAAAACTACTTTTAATGAAGGCTTGTTATTTAAATGATTTCATTACCTTTTAAATAAATAAAATCAATACTTGGGGTTTTTAATCAATGTCCAAGAGGTCAAACTGAACACCACTCCAAGGCACCACATATCTCCTTCTACTGACACTAACAATAGTCACAGATCAACAAATGAAAACATCAAAATTGCAGAAAAATGCAGTTTATCATGGTTTGTTCTAGCACAGGACTCAGGTTGCAATACTCTAAGATCATAGGTTACATCTAGCCTTCAGTTACCAAAAACCAAACCAAAAAAACAACCAACTAGACAAACAAACAAAAAAGTGACAAAGTGCTTTGCTTACTATTCTTAATTAGTGTTTTACGTAGATCGCTACCTGAGCTCAGATTGAGAGTATGTGTACAGCTGGGTCATAAAACGTTAACTCTTGCATTTGCTCCGTAGAAACAATAAATGAATAATACTGACCCTTTCCATGTTTCTGAGTGTAATACAATAACCCATTAGGTTTCTAAAACAAATGCTACTACTATGTTGTACTTGCCAGTTTTTAACATCCCTCAAGGGAACTAAAAGCTTACAATTAAGAGAATACACAGGTTAGTATCCCATCTTTTGTGGGAAGCTTTGATCTTTCACGCTGGTGGGAAGGAAAAGGCACACACATATATATCTGGAAAGTTTTTGATGCCAGCACTGTTAAGACATTGCTGGGCAAGTGAGTAATATTTTCACTATAAGTATAAATGAGTTACTGATCATTCTTAAGCAAACATACAGACAGGAACTAAATACTGTCTGCAAGAGAATAAAATAATTGTGTGCTAACTTGGTTTTAGGTAGGTTGTACTCTCTGCAGGTTCCCGTGCATATGTTACTTTTCATTCGATAGTTTATATGCATCATCTGCTATTAGAAATTAAAGATGCATTTTTATTTACCTATTTTTCACCAAGCGCTTTTGCAAATTGTCTTTGTGTAAGTCTTCATTACTATGTTTTAGCAAGCAGGCCACCTAGTGCCTAAGAATAACAAGTACTCTGTAAGGACCTTAAGTGTGCTGCAAGTAACTACACTTAGTTGAAGGTTACCAAAATCATGTTGCCATGTTACAACTCTGCAAAAGTAATAGAGAATTAAGTTCAGCCCCACCACCCTAGGATAGCATTGTGATAGTTTCCTCCAAAAATTTTGAATAGGAAATAGATATACACCTTTTTTTTTGTTGAGAAAGATACAATTGTTGTCTTTAAAAGCTAATTTGTAATTAATCAAGCTACTTGTAAGATTTCAATTATTTCAGTCTGCTGCTAGAAGATAAATGCCAGCCTTTTTTTACAAGTAAGATTTCTCATTGTTCTTGGACACATGTAATTTCTAACTCAATCTAATAAAATGAAAAATAACGTAGTATTTTAATAGTGTGGATGACATATCTGTTGCAAGGGGTGTTTCCTCCTAATTTCATTTGTGCCAGTATTTTAGAGTCCAGCTCAGCTTCTTTTAGGATGGTTGGCAAAGTTTCCATAAACATCAAGAGATACAGTGCCTATTAAGCTTTCTGTTTCATCTTGGCAGTATACTTCTTTCCTGTACATTGGAATAAAAATTCAATAATCTCAAGAAGTTGCCAATAGTTCCTCAAAGTAAAAAAGACTATTTCTTTCTTTAGTCAATTTTAAATTACCCTTAGTGCTTTCCTTGGAATAGAGAGCTTTTAAGACTATGTTCAAAGTTATCAGAAGATACTGAAATATGTTCTTATTCAGATTCTGTACTCTCATTTTCATGCCATGTCTCCATGACAGTAAGTCAGATGACAAACGGTTTAGTCAGAACCAATGCTTTAGTCCTCCTTAACTTCATGAAACTTAGGTTCCCACAGCACTGGGAAATGTATGTCCAGTGCTCGATATCTCATCCAGTGCACTTGAAGTCCAAGTTAAATATTTTTTCAAAAGCTTGTTTACTCTGGAAAGCATAATACCCTGAATCTTTTGGTTCAATTTATAAACTTATTTTGGACTTATATGTGTGTATATATATTTGGGTGTATATATACACCGATTATATGGAAAAGAAATAATGAAAAGCATTGAATGAAATAAATTTCTGAGCATTAAAGCAAAATTTAAGACAACATGCCCACTACTTACATATCTACCTCAAGGGAATAGTTACAGATTTTCTTGCCTGCGAGATTCAGAACCTTCTGTAGCTGACTGTGACCACGTAACTGTCCAATACTATCTAACAACATTTAGATTGCACTGCACTTACTAATGATGTCATTTACTTTCACGAGTATTTATTTTTATAACAAACAAACAAACAAAAACCAAAATCCCCAAACACTTAACACTCCAAGGTCTTAGACCTGCCTATAACAGGAAGTAAATGTATTTGAACGAAAAGAATTTTCATCCCTACTCAAACATCAATAACTGCAAAAAACCCGAAATCAAACCATTATTTAGCCCCTGCCCCAAAAAATCTGGGGACTGTATGATACAGCCACTAAAGTCTGGGTTAATTAAAAACAGAATACATGCACCAGATTGTGACATGGCCATGAATCTCTCCCACGATGGATTTTTAGTTGGATGTGAATGTTACAATATATGAAATTAAAATTCATCAAAACAATGCAATCTAATACGAACATCCTGGGGTGAGATGCATTCTCCCAGCTAAGAACCACGGGCTAAACTGGTCTCTACTGGGGATACAGTGGACAATACAATAATAGAAGGATTAATTTTCAGGTTTGCTGGGGCTCCTGAAGCTGGCAGAATTTTCACTTTTCCCAGTCCTGAGGAATCAGTTGTGAAGCAGGATTCAAAATGTGAAAACATCAATACTGGCTGCAAGAAGGGCTGCACTACCAGTGCTGCTTATCCTCTGCTGCCTAGCAGTGTTCCTTCTTTCAGAGTGACAACTGTAAAAGAACTTAATCTAACTACATGTTAGAGTAGAGGACCTGTGACTGGTTGTTGTCATCAATGTGTAACATCCCTTGGGTGACAGGTTCTCTCATTCATCGGAGTGCTCATGCATATTGACAAGGTTGCTGCCTGCCAAAAAATGACAATACTGTACGGTATTTCTTTAGCTGCATCTCGCCTTCCACAGTGCTGCATGCCACAGGATAGTCTGCTAACCCAGACTCTTCTTCACAAATAGATCCTACACCGACTGCATTCTTTCAGATCCTCAAGAATCAGGTTCCATCCCTGGAAAATGAAGTATTTTTTTTCTGATACAAGTGAAGGGACTTCAAGGGAGTGAAGTCATGCATAAAAAGGCTTGTCCTATTATAAGGCTAATCTATAAGGCTCTGTCTTTTTTCTTTCTATCTTCAGCATAAAACCAGATTAGAAGTAGCAACAAAAGGTTTTGGTTTCCTGATGGACTAAGGTAGGCTGGAGGGACGGTGAAATTGGCTGTTGCAATTTCAATGCTGGCATCTATTCAGAGCTCGAGCACCATACGCTGCTGCAAGTGGAGTGTAAAAATGGCAGCACAGTGATGTATCCCATCCAGTCCTGCAGTAGGAATGCTGGCATTATTTGCAAAGTGGTTAATCATTCATAATTCTTCTATTTGAGGAAATGGCCAATAGTATTAGCCATGCAAGCCTCTGTGGGCTAATGTAATTAGTCTTACACATTTTAAGACCAGATAGAATGGTATTAGAGAGAATGGAAGACTATTTTAATTGGATGATGGCAAAATCCCTCTAAGCACTATGGCTGTCTCCTATGTTCAAAATCCTTTAAAAAGTTCACAGATTCCCATTGTTTTCTTCAGTAATGGTATTTCTATCTAAATTATATTAAATGTGTCAGCTCATTTCCAGAGTAAAAATGATAAAAGCACATTCAACTTCTGCAAAGCTGATCACTTTAAAGAAAAATATAAGATAATTAAAAGCTGTTACAACTGACAATACAACACTGCAGCTTCAAAATTCTCCCCTAATTACAGCTGCTAACTTTTAATAGTAACTGTAACAGTAAGTCAGATTTGACATTACAACAGCATCCCAACTTCTTCTTTGGGAGAAAGGCTCCTGGGAAAATACAATTACAAGGCAAGCATGTCCAGCCAAGACCACTGCAAGTTTTGAAAAGCCAGTGATTGCTTTCATTTTCAGTCTTGTTGAGAAATCCAGATCAGTTCTCCTTTGAACGCAGTCTTTTTAAAAAGGTCAAATGTAACCAGGTGGAGCTGATTCACTGAAAACACTAAGAGGCCTTAAAGGGAATGGGCACTTGCTCCTTGAAAAGTCCTGCTTCTACACGTAATTTCTGAGCCAAGCACAGGTCGGATATAAATACCTTTATACTGTTCCTGTTCTTGTAAAGCATTTGCATGACAGGATAGGGGAAAGGCGTTCTGAAGCACATTGTACTTCTTGGTTTGGTATTAATTAACCTTTTCTTAGCTTTGTCTTAATGTGTTGTAGAAAGAGAAATTCTAAAAATGCTATAACTTAAAAAGAGTGGATGGTTTTGCCCTCCAAGCATATACCGTCTCCATTGCCTGAACAGTGATTAAAGGAGGGATGAAAATGAAAATTAGAGCCAATTAGGTTTTTCTCAGTTATACAACAGGAGCTGTTGACTCGTGGTCTCCCAGTCAGCCTGAATGAAGACTGGGCCAGCATGTGTCTCCTTCAAGCTTGTGCAATTGGCATTTCTTTCTACGAAAGGATGATACAAGAATGGAAAGGTCTGGATTTCTTATTAGCGCAGACAGAGAAAAGTCCTATGATGGACATTTTGTCCAGAGCTTGGGAAGATAGTGTAGGTCCTGTCATTTATATGTTACCTAAAGGTTTAAAATCTTAAAGCTACACATCTCTATCCTCTAAGGACTCCTATTAACCCTCATGTGAATTGTGGGGTAGGTACTGCATCTGACAACATTTAAACCAAAGTGCTTTTTAAACCAAATCAGTTTCAGTGATTTTTATCCATCACTAAGCATTTGCTTATATGAAGAATTAGTTCCATCAGATCATATTGGTGATTCAGTGCACAGAGAAATTGCAAAATATCATATAAAAAAAAAACCAACCAACACCAAACCACACAATTTAATCACTGTTCTACTGTACCGAAATGAATACTAAGATCATTCTAAGATCAATACAGTCTTAGAATAAAAACTGAATCAAATTCTTTTCTCAGATAGTCAGCGGTTTAGGTTTGTCAAATTAATGGGCAATTCTTTGTAGACTTCATGGCTTATCCTGTCTATTTCTTGCTTTAAGCAAAATTACTACTAAATAATTCTTCCTGAGGAAATCTTTCAGCTTAAAGTTAAAACCAGCATTCAGGTATGGAAGATTTATTTTGGTAGAGTTTGACCTCCTACACATCCAAGCAGAAGGAAGAACAGAGGAATATAAAGCTGGTGTTTTCTGTACCTCAAGTGTCTTCTGACCTGTGGTATTACGTAATTCCCAAAGGTGACACACGGTCTATTTTGAGAAAGGGCAGAACAAAACTGAGAAAATACGAAGTGCTGACTTACCATCCCATAACCAAAATATTCCTTAAAATTCAGGTATTTCTAAAATCCACATCTCTGTCCCTGAATAACTACTAAGAGTTGCCACTAGGACAGAGTTTCAAAAGGAACCACCCATGCTGTACCCACAGAAGGACATCAAGACATCAGTTAGACATTCTGTATCACAGGGCTCGGATCCAACGCTCTGCACCAAAGCAGTTTCTGTGCAGTCGTCTTACAACACTTCTGGTTACGCTAGAAGTATTTCCAATTTAAGATACGCAGTTGTCATGGAGTGAACTATGTAGAGCAATTAATAGGGACCCAAACATTGTTGCCATCTTCTATGAAATTTTCAGAGGACTTAAATGTGAAGCCTATGAAACCCTTTCAAGGCTACTGCTGGTCTGACTATACCCTCTACGGACCTCACTTATCTCCATCTCATCAGGCAGTAACCAGTTATCCTGAACCTAAGACACTCCAAAGTGATCACAGGGAGGAAAAACATCATCAGTGTTGTTTTCGATCTCCTCTGGTTTTAAAAGTAATCGAAGAGGAACATTTCATTTCATTTAAAGTATCCCAAGAGAAGAAGTTAGTGGAAAAGCACTTCTATGAGCAAATGAGGAAGGTTCTAAAAGAAAAATACCCAAGGGATCGTATCTCAGACACAAATATTTTTTTAAATTACAGGTGCTCATAATTACTTGTAAGGGAGAAGACTAATTATGGCAGTCTTCAGGGAGCTTAAGCATGGTAAATACTGAGAGATAGCAGCCTGGGCTTTTCAAAGTCATTTGTATACATTGCTTACACTTTCAAACCTTGCTGGTGTGTAAACATCTCTTTTTCTTTTATTTTTTTTATTATTTTATTTTGTTGTTACATATAAGTACTTTTACTTATGTAAAATAATGAGAAAAAAACCTCAGTTCTTTCTGAATTTCCTGCTTTTAATAGTTTTAAAACATTTTCTTCTTATAAACAGAGAATCTTCTCATGGTCACTAAATGAATGCATGAAATACTGTGTTCATCACCAAAAAACAGTTGTATCCTGTATTGCCAGTATATATTTAAGCCATGGTGGAAAAATTATTATTTTTTTTAAATGTGAGGGAATGTGTTCTTGTACTGAGATAAATAATAAACATTGAAATCTATTACTATGGAAAATTGCTGTTGTACTAGAACACTCCATATAATAACAGACACAGATGTGTCTTAAAAGATCAAATTAAAACATTTAGAACATCTAAATGTGTTCTGATAAGGCTTTTGCATTTGTCCTACTAGTATCTTCTATATACTATGTATTTAATTGTTGTTCAGATTCAAATTACCACAACCCCAAGGAATATGTGTACAAGCTGCAAGTTATGTGTCCCTTTCTACATGTCAAATACGTTGGCAAAATAAAGAGCAGAGACAAAAAAAACAGTTTCCTTGTATATTACTTAGTTAGTAGATAATTACAGCATATCTGGATTCATCAGTAAGCTCTAGAATTAATCACAATAAATTAGAATTAAGTATGTTTTTTACCCAATAGCCTATGACAACTCAGCACTGTGGTTTATCATTTATGGTTTCCAGTTGCATGTCATTCAAATTTCCTTTTACACTGTCTTTACTAAAACATAAAGGATGAAAAAACTGAATGAAAATATTACTTTTTCTTTTCACGAGAAAAAATAGGAGCCCCCTTCTTCCAGTCTGCTTTCTATTTTTTAAAGCCTACCTCAGTATAATCCAAATGAAGCCAATGGCATAGAGATATAATTAATTTTAAAGAACAGTACAGCCACATACTATATCATTTTGATTTGTATTGACCTTGCATTGGCTTGGACAAGACCTCTATTGCCCTAGTTTGATTGGAGTCAATGTTAATTCTGACAGTGTGAGAGATTCACTGTTACAGTATTTCTGCTCTTACATCAGTCCGAAATACTTGCATAGCAAAAAATTCTGTTGCATGGAAGGTATAAATGTATCTGATATTATAGTGTTACAAATTTTGTCCGGAGTGCCAATTTTGATTACTATAAGTACCTCTACTTGCTGTAGTGACTAATGGACTCGATAGATGTGTTACATGGCTTTAAAACACAGCAGCTTGGAAGTGAAATTCTGTGAGTGAACAGTTAATCTTTTTCATTATTAGCTTTTTACTTGGTACAGCTAATTAAGAGATCGGTTAGGTCTCAGTCTAACATTTTTTTGGTATACTTTCCTCTTAGATCCAGATTCGTTTGAATTTCTAACAAGCAGTCTCATTATCCATTCCATCTAGGTCTCAGTGACAAATTCATAAATGATCAATTGGTAATTAGTTACCAGAAAATAGCTACGCCTCACTGAATTTGGCAAAATGTGTCTAGATATACCAGTATGTTAATTAAGAAATTCCCATATATTATTTCATTTGTTACAGCAGTCTAGAAGTCTAGTTATACATAAACTAATGATAAATATTGTTATTGAGCTATTAAAAATATTTTCAGCATATTTATTTTTGTGATAATCCTGGTTTCTTTGAAAACCTTGTTCTTTTTTTTAAGACCACTCTGATTTTTAAAAAATAGAAGTTTATCAACTACTTTAGTAATGGTGATTAAACAAAGCTATTACAGAAAGACTGTGTCCAGGTGTTTCTACAGTGTTCTTACAACGAGGTTCATGAGATATACACGTTGCTCTTTGAAAAGCTGGATGGATAATGAAGCTCCGTGATTAGCCCTTAAAGAAATAATTTGAGAGTTGTATCTTTCTGGCTCCCGAGCTGATAGAACCAAACAACTGTCGCCCAGAATTACCAAACCCGCTGCTGGATGGACGGGTCACAGAGCAGGCAAGACAGGGATGTGATAATCAGTGGCAGCTTTTCCTGTAATGACCACGAACAGGGATGATAGTCCAGCAATATCCCGAGGGGACAAAGGGAGGCAAGTAGCAGAGTACAGACCCTGGACTTCCAGAGCACAGACTTCAGCTTGGGCAGGGATTCCTTCTGGGGGGGTGAGATCCTGTGTGAGGCAGCTCTGAAAGGAAAAGGAGCTCAAGATTGCCAGCAGACCTTTAAGGGCAACCTTCTGCAAGCAGAACACTCCAGCTCGATAATCCAGGAAAAGAAACAGAGATACCAGGAGAGCTGCTTCGTTTCACAGGGAACTCGTGCCTGAGCTCCCGTACAAAAAGGACATGCACAGGACATGAAAGTGAAGACAGAGTAGAAACTTTGCCTCTCTGTGTCTCTCTTTAGGGAAAAGGTCTTTGTGCCTACAGACACCGGGTTCAAAGAGGAAAGGAACTACCAGGATGGAGAATACCCCAGGAGGACAAAGCCAGGCCCTTTACCGAGGTGCCCAGTGAAAGAACAAGAAGCAGGCTCATAAACTGAAACAGCGAAGGGTCTGACTGGATATTATGGGGGAAAAAAAAGAAAAATATCACTTGGGATAATTAAGCACTGGAGCAGGTTGCCCAGAGAGGTTGTGGAATCTCTCTCTGTGCAGGTTAAGACCGGCCAGGACAAAGCCCAAAGCAACCAGATGTGAATTCAGTGCTGGCATTGCTCTGAGCAGGAGGAGATTGGCTAGAAATTCCCAAGCTTCCTTCCTATGTGAATTATTCTATGATTCTATAAAAATTTAACTGCAAGAATAAGATAGAGCTATAAGTATGAGCTTGATTTGTGGAATGCAGTACTTTCATTTCTTTAATCTTGTGCCAGACTAAAGGTATAACAAGAAAACCTTCAGAGCTCTTACCTTTGTGTCAGGTCAAGAAGTCTGTGTCACTTTTTTAATATTAGCCAAAGATTACCAAAGACAAAAACTTGATGAGCATTTCCATAACTGAAAAGGCAAAAATTGCTCCTCAAAACTGTTTTAAATAATTCTTCTAGTACCAGGCTTATTGGGCATG
This sequence comes from Apaloderma vittatum, assembly GCF_000703405.1. NCBI lineage: Eukaryota > Metazoa > Chordata > Aves > Trogoniformes > Trogonidae > Apaloderma > Apaloderma vittatum. The sequence continues at coordinate 25,742 of NW_009707252.1, read as the reverse complement.
TTTCTCCTTTCTGCTAATGAAAATGATTTGAACCATGAAAAGAGGTTCACCTTTAATCCCAAATAATGATTCGAGGGAAAAAATAGAAAGTATTTTGTATGCATTACAGATTCATTAAACTAATCAGCACTCCTTGAAAACTGGAAAATTTCCTAACAAATGGGAAAAAATGTTTCTCACACGATGTAAATAGTACTTCATGCCATAGTGAAGCTCACCATTTTGTGTTCGGGAACAATTCTTCAGCATGTGTCACAAGGTTACGTGTTCTCAGTGAGAGAAAGCATTCATCCTCAAGTAAATTACTGTCTGCATAAAACAAATACATCCCACGTATTCCAGAATTAAAAATGACTGATTCAGAGCCAGGATCTTCAGAACTGTTTTACATGAATTTCTGTTTTCAGTGATGCATATAGATATATCAATTTTCTTTTACTAGTGATATATAGATAGATATACACACACATACATGTATTTGTATGAACCCTCAGACACCCCGAACGAACATGTCCAGCTGTTACAGCTGTGCAGGTCATGTGCTGTGGTGCCTGCAGACATACAGCTAGAGGACTCCACCATGTCCACCTGATTACCATCACTGTCATCCACAGTGATCATCTGAGGAGATTATATTTGTGTTCTGCGTATCTAAAAAAATGAAACGAAAGGTTTTTCTCCATTGAGGAATGACAAAGTCATTGTACAAAGAAACTGTAACAAAATGGAAAAAGTATATTGACTTTAAAGATGGAATTAAATAGGGATCAGGCGCAAGTGTCTGGCTTCCAAAAAAAAAACCCTCTAAACACATGAGTAATGTGCTAAGCAGTGACAAATTCAGATTTATTTTTAAAGTTGTGTTTGTGTAGAGTCATGGGCATTTTATACAGTTTCCCTTACCAGACTGCAATTTCTCAGAAGCAAGTGTGTTAGTTAATTTACTTTGTTAGTAGTTTAAATGTGGTAACTAAAATTGATACACATTTTATATAATTCTGGAGAAAACAAAGCAAACCCTTTTTTTTGCATTTCAACTTTATGACTACAAACTTTCATATGGATGGAATATATAAAGGGTGCCATAACTCTACTCAGAAGTTAGAAGTACCTCAGAAAATTTCCTTATGCTACGGAATAAAAATAGGAGACAGAAAATACGTTTTTCCCCCAAACTTACCAGAAATTAGAACCAGTAGGCGGTCATGTTTTAACTTTAAAAAAAATGCCTGAACTTTATGACTTTCTGCCTTTACCTTCCAGCAAGGTTTATTTTCGTTTCCTTTCCAAGTGAAAAATGGACTATGAGATTCTCTTCAGGTTTAAAATAATTAGTAAACCCTTAGAATACTCATTATAAATAGATCAAAGCTTTAACCCAACTTCAATACAAAGGCAAGCCTTTCAGATCAAACTTGAACTACCACCCATCCCACATACGTCCTGCTGATATCTTACTTTGGGTTCTGATAAATTATTAACACCAAAATACTGAATAATTCATTACTTAAAGAAAAATAATAAGAAACTTCATTTATACAACTTTTATACCAATTACATTTTCTCTTCTCTCCTTTTTAATCTGGAGTGGTTTTTTGCTGTAAATTTAATGGCTTAATCCCTCATTTATAGGTGAAATAAAACCAAAGTTAATTAGGAAGTAATGAAAATGCAAGCAGGAAGCATTAGGCATTAATTGAAAAGGTAAAAATAAAAAAAAAGTTTGCAACAATCAAACTCTCTCACTCCACCAACAAGTACCTAGAGTTCCTGATGACACTCCTAAATGTTCAGTCGCCACGGCAATTCCCAATTAATTTAATCAGGTATAGTAACGTGTCATGTACAGTAACAAACAGAAGTGCCCCTCGATGTTACTGTTATCTACAGTATCCAGCTGGATCTCAACAATAACATCAACTACACTGGGAATCTGAACTCTGGAAAGAACTATATGGCTTTTTATGTGTCAGAAAGCTCGTCTGTGCAGGGTCTGTAGTCTGTCCGAATGGGTAATAGCCAATGACAAGTCTGTGTAAAATATTTTGCCAAGCAATTTCAAAATTGCATCAAGGTTGAATGTAGCACAAAGAATGCAGAAGTAGCAAATTACTTGAGTCTCTGTGCCCTTTAAAATTCCCCAAAATATGTGATATCAGAATCATAATATTTAATGAAAACGAGCTTCAACTTAAAAAAATAACATCAAAAAGGTACTTTATTGGTCAGCTGGCAACTGAAATTGTTGGCACATTCCTTCACAGTCTCCTTACCATTAACATTTTAGTATTCACACAGGTACACTCACCCTGCCTTATGTCTCATTTGTTTGCTTAGTACTTTGATACCAAAGTCACAAATGCATTTAACAAGTTCCTAAAGGAAAATGCCCTTTCACAAGGCATTAGTTCAAATTATCAGTGTATGTCAAAAAGTAGGATCGCTCTGCATAAAAATGAACACACTGCAAGTGTCTCATCTTTTATCAACAAAACCATTGTGCTGAATCACTGGTACTACAAGATGGAATTTAAATTCACATATTTTCTAAGAATAAAATCCAAATCCTGTTTTGTCAATATTTTCTATTGACTTGGAGAAACCGATAGGTAGGAAGGGCATATTTTCCACGAAAATGTAAAACCATTTTCTAGATACTTTTTTTTATAGTTTGTTTTTGTTCTTTCCAAATTGCTGTGGATGTAGTAATACACAATTATCAGGCCCATAGTAATTCTTTTCATGTCAGGACCAGAAAAAGCACAAAAAGCACATATCTATTTCCACTTCATACCTGTTATCAAGGATTAAAGTTATTCACAGCACTCACTTTATATTCCTAGATTCTTCCGGCTGAAATCATGCATTTATGTTTGAACATGATCTTCAGCAATCAATCCTGATGAGAACTTTTCAGTTCTCTGTAGTATAAATTCTAAACACCAAATAACTTTCATCTCCAAACATTTTATTTTACTCCAGTATTATTTATGTCAGAGAGAATATTTACTATGCTGACTCATTACTATCAGAACTTACTAACTAGCTAACTAATACAATATTTTAGAAATAAAATACAGATTATAGAATTTGTCTAAATCCACCAAAATGAAAACTTTAGAAATATTTATTTTCTCAGCATTTATTGCTTTTTTGTCACTCCTACAGAAATGTTAACCGTGACTCCACAGGATTGAAATAATACAAAGAGAAGAACATGCAGAGAACAGCAAAGATTCTTGTAATTCTCTCAGCTGAAAAATAGAACCATTCATGCTTCAGTTCTGCAATCTCAATAACTGTTTCTCAGTATTCTTCCAGTTTTATTCCTTCTACACTTGCCCGAATTCACCATATAGATTTCAACAGCTGCACAGTGTATAGTGCACAGTATATTACTGTAGAGCAGCTCAGACTAAAGAAGTAGATCTTTCTTTGGGCCTTTCATTACCATCAGACTAAGATGCCTCTATCAATTCAAATCCTCTGGTATAATGCATCTGGCAAAATGATGCACCAAATGTTTGCCACAAGTTAGAGAGCACTGATGAAACTTGAAATAAATTATTCGGTGCTGCTACCTTAGAAACAGAAAAAGAAATGAGGTTCTGGGACATTTTGCAGTTGGGTGGTTGAAGTTGCAATGTATTTTAATTTAGATAAGAACAGGAAATTTTGCTACACCACACTTAGGCAGCTGAGACCATATTCAGACAAACTGAAAGTCCTGAACTGAAAGTCTAAGTCCTTAAATTAAAGAGTAGCCTCAAAATCCAAAGTCTTCTTATCTAAATGGTTACATTTTATTTAGGAAACATGTCACTAATTTTAGTTGATACTCGTGCAATTAATCTAGTTTATGCACATCCACAAGTATTCACATTCTTATTAAAGGTGTTTTTTCTGCAGAAAAATAAAATGTTAAAATTATTCAGCAGCTGAAGCAGAAGTCAAACCAAAAAGCATTTCCTCTGAGACATGAATAACACATAGATTCTTAGCCAACTCGAGCTTTCAAACTAGCTTCACACAAATCTTTTGGTCAATTTAAACATGTAAGAGTGTAGTCGCACATGCCTCTTATTAACTGACAATTGAAAAACCAGATACAGTTTTCTTATTTCTCATAAAACTTTGGGAATTTAATCACTCTTCTAGCATGGAAGATTTGTAAGTAAATCTTCCAGTAATTTTAATGGGAATTTCATGCATAAAAATGTGCATGAATATCAAATTCTAAGAATACAGATTTTTTGTTTAAAAGTTTCTCATTTCCTTTGCCATACGCATGCAAATCAGCCCAGGCCATTCTATGATTCTATGAAATTCAAAAGGAATTTAGAGAGATTACTTTGTTAGTGGCATATAAAAGGATATTCACATGATAACACAGAACCAGGCAGCACTAGGGAAGTAAAAGCTTTCCAAGGTCTGTGAAACTAACAAATGTGATTTCTCCTCTCTTTAATTTGCTTTGTAAAGAATACAAGATCATAACTTAGCTTATTGGCTTCCACGCGTACTGGAACTGGATTGCACGCTGGTTGCCAATTCTGCTCCTCAGAAACGGTCTGTCACATGCTCCACTTCCAGCATCGCGGCGCTGAGTACTCGCTGCTCTGTGTTTTCCCTCGCCTAATTTTCACGACAAAGCATTGCAGTTCACTGCAGTCATAGGTTCAAGGAACATTTCATTCTAAACCTCAGGTGATGGGCTTCTGGAAGTTAATGTTACACTAATTAACATTAAAGACAATTTAATTTCATATTTCATCAGGATGTAATTTCATTTAAGTCAGTGTAAGTGCACTGGTATTAAAGGAGCATAAATGGAAGGACAAGCAGACTACCTGTGTTCATATCAAACCTTTTTTTCAGAGTACCAAAGTGTACGTAAAATGTCACTTCTACAGAAGAGCTCTCTTCGGGGTGCCAGGACAGTTGATACTGGAGTATTTTTATTTGGTGTCCTTTGTCTGCTTAGTTTTACCATTGCTGAATTCTTGTTGGGTTTCTGCTGGTTTTGGTGGTTCAGTTACTGACGCCTGTAACTGGCACGTTTCTTCTAGGCAGCAGCAAAAGCAGGCCTTTAAAAAGCACTCATAGACAATTTTGGATAATTTCCTTCCTCTGTTCTATTTCTGGAAACATGTTTAGGTGATAGGAATAAACGCTGAAAAATGGATAAACAGCAAATGAATGTGTGTTGTGTAAAAAGAGTCTATATCATTTTCTCCATCAATTCCAAGTTAAAACAGCAATAGAGACTTCATGGCAGGTGTTCCTGGCAATTAATAGCCAGATGAGTTCTCTCGATTACTGCAAGCTAGCAGTTTCTTTCCGTCTGTCATTAATCCTTCAAATACTTCACGCTCAATCACTGCTGCTTAAACGATCCTCATTCTGACTGAATGCCATATTGTGCCACCTTGCTGAGTGCCCACAGGTACTGATCTGTGACTTACTGAAGATCCTGGGTTTTCCTTATCTCCCATTTAATTTTATCAGTTGCTGATTTTTTACTTGCTGTCTTTTTTTTAAACAAACTTTTTTGTTTATTTTGAAGTGCCTCGAGAGGGAAATTGCACTCTCACAATGGGAATTAGAATCGGTTTTGAAAAGAAAGCTGTCTCATAAATGTGTAGGTACGCACCTATAGAGCAAAGACTCTTGGAATCCATGAACAGACATTTACAACAAACTGCAGACACAATTTTAACTAAAATGGTAACAGTACAGGTGCTAAAAAGAGTGAAGCTAATGCAGGTGCACTTGCATATAGCATCACAAACAATAGCAAATCTCTCTGTGAATAATTCATATTTTCACTGAGGTGTGTGAGAAAATGATTATTTGCCACAAAATCTAAGTTCTTTATAAGATTTAAATAGTATGTGAGTACATATATAAAAAGGACTATCCAGTGAGGTCTTCGCAGTAGCAGGGTTCAAGATTGTTAAAACTTACAAGGTCTCCTCTAGTCTTCACATACTCATTTTAGGAGTAAGACTAGATGCAATAAATAATCCCATCAGTAAAAGTTTTAACAGTCTCTAAGAATTTTAACAGTTATTTTTAGTGTACACACACTGCAGTGCAGATCCTAGTTTATGCAGCAGGCAGAGAAGCATGTGACCAGGTGCAGACGAGAATAACTTGGACCTGATGAGCTGAATTTTAGCGACATGGCTGCAGGTTCAATTCTGCACAGTTTTTACATTTATGTTAGTATTAGCATTTTACATTATGCCATAAAGCTATCTAGAGTTCAAGCTTAGATCTTTGCAATTTGTGAAAGACATACACTACTATTTCCAAAATAGAAAATATTTATGGGACATACATAAGAGACACGCTTTACAATTTAGTAGCCTACATGCTTGGGTATTTTTAACTTTGGTGGCAAATTCTTGATTAAGGTTCTCAAAGCTTTAATCATAAGTAAGATGATTCAGATACGTATGCAAGATATGTAGCAAGCAGCACACTGCTAATATAAATTGCATCCTAGAGTACCCTACACCTACGGTACAGTAAGACCCAGCAAAGAAGCTCGTTATCACAACAGGGAAGCTGAAACTCAACATGTAATTTGTATAAAAAAACAAAGCACTGCAGCACTGTGGTAAAAATACCAATGATTGAGATACATCAGTGTAGAACGACAGAGTATTGTACAATTTGCTCTCTCTGAATTTTTTCCCTTTTAGATCACTGTCCAGCACTGTATTCTGTGGTAAAATTAAGTTTAGCCACCTTGCAAACGTAACAGATAACTAATAGCATGCTGCTTAGGTCCCCTCTGTGACTTCATAGGAAGTCATTGATTTGTGCACGTTGGAAGGGTCCTTGGAAGGGCTGCAGTCCAACCTCCTGCACAGACATGTGTCTGTGCTGAATTCCGACCAGATTGCTTCAGGCTTTGGCCAGTTGGATCTTGAAAACCTCTTAGGACAGAGATTTTACAGTGTTTCTGGGCAACCTGCTTCACTGTCTTTATTACAACGGTGGTAAATATACATCCAGAAGTGAATAGAAATGAATAATGAACGAGTTGCATTAAAATTGAGTATTCTTCTGAGCAATTTGTCGAGGGTTTTTCCCCCTCTTAGGGGTTCAGAGATTCATTTACCCTATAACACATACATGATTCACAACTGGTAACTAGTATTTGAGAACAATGATCCCAAAAAAAATGGTGAGTGATTGCAAATGGGTGACACTTATGCAATCATTATATTGGTCGCCAGGTTGAACAACAATCTGTATGCATCCTTAATAAGCAGGCACCTTATAAATAGCTAATAAATGATTAAATGAAATTGCTGTTTTCATAATGAATTAGTACAAGATCTGTTGTACATGATGTTTAGAATATTTAAATGGTTTAACATACTTCAGTTGTTAATACTCTGCAGCTGACTGTTGCAACACAGATTCATCACTTAAGTATTTTTAAATTGTTTATATGTGTCATTACAATATGCCAAAACTTGTATAATTCTTGGGTTTTTAAATCATTTGTAATTACTGAGGTCAAACCACAGGCCAGTTCTCTGGAAAAAAACAAACAACAACGGTTCCCTCTTTGGGCAGAATGGAACAGAGCAGAAATGAGGGCTTGATTTGCATCACACTTGAATATGAACTGCAACAGCTGCTGCATTTGATCAAGACAAAATTTCTTCACCCAGATCTCATTCTGGGAAGCAAAATGTCTTTTTTTCTAAATCGGCTGTGAAGCTGAGCCTGGTTACATAACATACACTCTTCCCAAGTTTCCAGCATGCTGTATCTGCCCAAGAGAAACTTGGATGGTGTACAAATTTTGTTCTGAATCTCCAGTAATTCTCCCACAAATTTCCAGTGCCTATGGAGTTACGTGTTCAGTGCCACAGGCCAATACTGCAAACACTTGAAGGGTAAAAGAAAAATCTTGGCTGCTGCAGGATCATTCTTTTCCAAGCTGAGGGATCCTTCCATACGCACCTGTGTGATTTAGCCTCTGAACATTTGCACCAGGCACCGCTCCTCTTATTCCATAAAGAGTACGTTATGGAAGATGGTAATTAAAATACATTTTCTATGTTATATATTGAATCTGTGAGCAAATCGCATGCATCTACGTTCTGTTGCAATCAATCTGCACACAACACGAGGTACTGTACACTCGGGAAGTTGTGTCATTTGCTGTCCGAACAAACAGGTGAAGAAAAGTGAAATGACACTGCTCTTACCACATGAGGTAGTATTCGTGTCATAGTGATAGCTGACATACTAATCAGAACTCTAAAAGCCTTCAAGGAAAAAAAAAAAATAAACTGTCTCTTAACATTGTACTGAAAGATGTATCTTTACAGAAAAGCTCTGCAACTATCAAGAAAACTGTTGCTGGCGGTCCGAGTCAGGCCCTACATAAAGCACGAGTCTATAAAACTGTGAACAGAGCAATTCCTAACGCAAATAAGTTCAGAGATGTTAATGGCATCTTACCAACCCCACGGACAACAACATGTGTACAGTATATACACTATTCTCTTTCAAGGTGCTGAATATTGAAGAAACTGTACTCTTCTACCATATTGAATTTTCATGCCTTTACATAAATGCCATTGAATGGGGAAACTTTCCTGAAGATCTTCAACAGCAGGATTCATATCCAACAAAAGTGCAAAGATGTCATGTAGCTATTACAAACCTAAGGCATGTCGGTGCTCCTGGCTAGGATTTGGTAGACTTTAGGCCTCCTAAGGAGAATTTTTACCAAAATAATTTCCCCCCTTTGAATTTTATACAGAGTGAATACTGCAGGCATGCACGTCTGTCCCCCTCTCCTAAATTTTCTCTGTAGTAAAAACCCAGTAGTCTTCTGTGATAGAATAACTACTGCTCTCTTATGCTTTGGCAAAAGTACCCCATTTGTCCCAAAACATCAATAAATCATTTGATGTTGTCATAAGCAGACCATCAATCAAATCCAGACTGAATCATTAGATTCCCCCCAAAATTAAGAACTAATTAAGAACTAACCTGACTAATTCCATGGTTACTCTGTTCAGCTATTCACTCTGAAGCTATCAAACTCAGCATTTTTGGTTTTGCCTATTAAGCATGAGGCCTTAGAACCACTAATTTTATCTAAAAAATGTATCCAAAATTCTAGCATTTTCCTTCAGTGCTTGGGTGCTTCTCCATGAGAATTTAATATTTCACCTTGGTTCTTGTTCTCTGCTAGCCTGGCAAAGCGTCTCAGGCTTTTTGATATTTTCCTCAGTGCTTCAGTGTCCTGCCTCAAAGCTTCTCTTTACTGCGAGGCTCCAATGCCATCATTTCTTCGAACACTCTCCGTCCATCCTGGTGCTTTGCCTTGGTATCGCTGTAGATTCATCTCAGTGCTTTGCTGTCCCACCATGTACTGCTACAACCATGTCTTCAGGTCTATGAAGCTTTCCTCTAGGGCTCTACCCTAATTCTCTCCCGCACAGGTGGTTCTTTTCAGCTCCACTGTAAATTTAGCAGGCTGAAGGCAGGGTCTGACAGGTCTTGGACAGCAGCGTAACACGGTGCTCTTAGGTAACACATGCTCTCCTCCATCCCTTCTCCCCATGCAGAAGAAAATGAGCAAAAATTAATTGATGAGTGATCATCAGCTCCTGAAACAGAGAGTTAATGCAGTGAAGTTTGCCCAGTTTGTTTTCTTCTTATTATTCTGAGGCATCATAAGCTCCTTGAAAAGAAATTATGAGAATTTTCTTGCTCCTGGCTAGCTGGGTAGGCTGCCCAAGTGGAACTGTCAGCAATACTACTCGTGTAATACTGTTGTTACTACTGTTATTATTTTATGTCTACTTGGAACATTTTTGCTTTTCTTCAACTCAAATCATACAATGTTTTTCTGCATTTACAGTCAGAAAACACTAATAGGAGAACGACATGAAGCTTCAGGTTTTTTTCCCAGGATATCCGAGTCTAATGTTTCTTAGTGTTTGTGCTTTCTTTTGGAAAGAAATGATCTGTAGAATTTGAAATTTCAACACACCAACTCTTCCTGGATCAGTATCAATTTCATTCTGATTTTTTCATGGTAAAAAAACATACTAATAAGAATTCATTTACCTTTTTTTTTTCCAAAGTTAGCCACTTCACCATGCAATACATGCAAAAGTTAAAACATAAAGCATGTAGCTCTTAAACAGTGAAAATATTTTGTTTCATTAAATACACTAAGCTGAATTTTTATACATATCTGAAATGCAGAGATACTGTAACTTTGAGTGGCATATGATGGATACAGTCCATGTTTTTTACAAGACAGCACAGCTCAACAGACATCAATCATGATATGCACATTTATAAAGCTGTAAAAGGCTTATACATACATGAATGTTTACTGTAAATATATTCAGCTCTTCTAAGATTGAATTTATTTTTGTAAAGGAAAGAAAAAATCAAAAAATTACAGATTCCTTCCTAGAAACAGTTCTTAAGAAAACTGTGGCAGGTTTGAGTTTGTTTTTCCCCCTCATGTCCGTGATCTGTTAGTTAGAGTTCTATCAGTAAAATGCTGGTCAGTATGATGAAGGAATTGCATCAAGACTCCATCACAAAGCCATCCAACTTTTAAATTGTGCTCTTCAGTAAGTGCTGTGCAAGAGCAGGGAAAAAACCCAAGCAAGCAATGAACAACATTCTTATTAGAGTCCTCATCATGTCCTGAAAGCAGCAGGGTTTTGAGATAATGGCAACATGCAGCTATTTACAACTTGTTAACCTTAACACTGGACTCTGAGAACCAAACGGTCTGCACGCTGGCTGGCATCTTTCCTAAAGTCTTACAAGGCTTCGTGATGGAAATAGGCACAGGATTTCCAATGACCTTTTGGAATCTATCGCTTTCAATAACAAGAAAAGTTGCTTTTAGGGCAAGTGGGAGTCGGTGAGAGACAACCAGGCACAGAAAGGTAGTAGTGAACAGCGGATACAAAAATTGGCAAAAGACTTTCCAGTCATCTAGAGAAACAACAACCCAACTGTAAACTCGTGTAAAAAGGAAATATAAAGAACACAGGATCTAACAAGTTGCAGCTCTGATATTTAAGACATATCCTGCCACTAAAAGACATGTCACAAGACCCTTCCATTATTCTTCCCCCAACAGACCACATCACAGAAGTGATTCTCACGAATGAGGACATTCCATTACGTTTTGTGATGTTTCAGCCTTAAGCTAGAGCAGACTTGATATCCTTCTTCTCGTCTTGATTTACCTTCGTTGTCAGTCCCACTGTTGCAGAGATGCCATGATTGAAGTCTGCTCGAGAGGACTCTGCACGTGGGTGTTTCAGGTCAGAGCTGCATTTTACCGGGGCTGCTTCGTGAAGAAGCTTGCTCAAAACCCAGAAGCCCAAAGTCTAGCTCAGGCCAACAACATTAAGTTACGACTTTTATGACCACGGCATGCCCATGCATATAAGTAAGAAACACATATATATGCTTTTAATACCAAAAAAAATACAAATGCACACACATATCTTGAAAAAAAAAATTCATGACAGGGCAATCTTGACGAAATATTAAGAAAAATCAGCAAAATTATCAGTCCTCTTGGTATTACAGCAAATTTGTTTTGGAGTCCCAAATATTTCCAGTATGGAGATGAGACATGATTCACAGGCATGTAGTAAACTGGTAAAATCATGTTGTGAATGGCAGTGTCAGTTGAAATACACATTATTCATAATGCTGAGGCACTGTAAATACAGCGGTTTGTTACACATATTATTTGCAAAGGGTGTGACCTCTCAGAAAACTGAATGAGTGTGAAACTACTGCTGTTGCATTCAACAGATGTGGTTCGGAAACAGTTCATGTCTTGTTGTTATCCCAGTTTTCAGTACGTTTGTGCTTCACTGAAGAGTTACACCAACAAAACAAAACTAATGCCAAAATTCCTCCGCGCTAAAAACAAAGTGCCTTCTCCACGGCAGATCTAGAGCTTCCTAAAGAAGCAGGAGATACTACCTACAAGAAAATGTTCAGAGGAATCTCAGATGGCCAGTTTACATGTCTGAAGCAACAATTTTTGATGAATTAGTTTAGCAATATTTATCTGCACTTTAATGGTGTATTCAAAACTGTTCATCTATAACTCTTCAGATGAAAAAGAAAATAATAATAATAAAAAAAATCAACAAACTGTTTCATCACAGATTATGAGGTTTTACTAGCATGCTGCTGGTTCAGTGAAGCTTGAGTGAGTAATCAAGGGTATGAAGTGCCTCGTGGAAAGGCAAGCCTTTTAGCAGTCCTGTGCTGTCACTTTTTGATTTACCAAAAAAAAAAAAAGTAACTCACCAGAGGATTGAGCTGAGTTTTAAAGTGATGTTTTGGGTTTTTTTTAAATTTATTTATTTAATCTACAGATCTTTTATGAAATAATTTTCATTTGATTTTCTAAAAAATTAGATTTTCAACAAAAGGCCCTCCAAGTTGATTAACTATGCAGTAAGGACTTTTTTTCTCTCCACTCTAATGCTTTTTCTAATCTATGAAGGAAATATTAATCTCGGGCTTCTTCTCTTCAAATTCAGATCAACGCTGTCTTACCTCTAAAGTTCTCCAAACAAAATAGTGAAACTACTTCTCATCTTGCAAACCAACTTACTTTGAATGCCACTTTATATTTCATTACATAATGCAGCAGAACAGACCATTTAAAGAGAAACAGCTTTTTGCTTTTTAAATCATCTTCAGGGCTTCTGTTTCTTAAGAAATCTACAGATAACTCACATTCATCTTCGCTTTAATGACTACTCCCAGTAGAATGTTTACAGCTTTTTTTAACCTGTAAATCTGATGAACCTCTCAAGAGATTCATTAAAAACTTGAACAGAATTTTCTTCTCTTGCAACAAACAATACTCTGGTAGTACCTTCTAATAATGAACACATTCCAAGGGAAATTGAAAATCTGTGATTTCCCTGTGGTTATACAGACCACACATATTATCTACGATGGTAACTATACATTTAAATTACACTATCTTGCCTCGCTATGATTGCACTGAAGTATCTTTCAAGAATTTTTTATGGTGATTCAAATAAGGGAAGGATTGGAACAACTGTCTGTGTTCTGAGTTTGTAGATACTGTCTTATATTTGCATAACACTATTTTCTTGTAGTTGTACCAATGCAAAAACAAACAGAATCTGTTCATATATATGTGCCTTATTCCAAACATTTAATATCAAGTTTCTGCAAGGAACGCCTGTAATATCTTAATGGAGGCAGCCTGGGTTAGCCCTAAAATAGAGAAAGCAACTCGTTTTGTTTCCAGAGCTGACCACGCATGGTTCCATGGCCTATTCCTGATCATCAGCCAGAGAATAGCTTTTGCTGAACTATCACCAGTTCAGGTTGATAACCTAGCCCTGAATATGAGATGGAAAAAAACATCATTGGTAAATGTTTTTGGTCAATAGCAAAAATAGAAAGCCTAAATTATAAAGAGTAACTGAAAACCAGTTCATCCCCTCCTCCACACAGTGAAAAAAATGGCAAAAATTATTTTTTGCTGGAGATGACTAATTATATTGACATTTTTATATTGAGCACCATCAGGGTTGATCATCTCAGAGCAAGCCTAAGCCTCATGTCTAAAGTATGTGCCAACAAACACAGGGTGCACATTGCAGATCTCTTTCTATGGAATATACTTTTTCTACAGAATATTCTGCATATTTAGGAAATTCTCCAACATACTGTAGATCAGCATTTTATTATTAAATTTCCTAGTGATGAAAAAACAGTCCCTATTGTTCTAGGGTACTCCTATAACTCTGGGAAACTTTGCTTTAGCTTCATAGCCTACCAAAGATTTCCCTGTGTACCATCTGCTCTTTTCATTTATTTAAAATCCATATCTGCAGAGTTCTGAAAATATCAGACTGAGAGCATCTAATGGCACAAATGCAATACAGTCTTTTACACACATTTATTAAGATAAACAAATAATTAGGATAAGAGGCTTTCCTTGACATAATCTGAAGAAAAGAGGTATTTTCTGAAACAATGTTCCATCATCAAGGAACAACTATATTTAATGACCAATCAGCTACAAATCAATTGCAATCAGTGGAGATGTACTGAAATATTTTAGTAACACCTAAGAATTTTTCAAGGGAAAGAAAGTTCAGAAACTGCATTTCTTGTATTTGTGTCAACCAATCTCCAGAACACTCTTCTACAAGAGTATTAAACCATCAACACGAAGCATCAGCAGAACGCTCTTCACAAATACAAATAAAATTACAGTCCAATTAATATGTCTGCTCCAGAAAACCCTCGAGAAAAACTGAATTAACAAGTTTGTCTTACAGCTCTGAATGTCAACTCACTCAGGTCTTGCAGGACTGAGGGAAAAGAATCGGCCTCAGGTTTCCTTGCTCTCAGCTCCGTTTATGAAGCTGAAGCTTCTGCTTTACAGTCAGTTTTTAGAGAAGAACAAAAACGTACAGCAGGTCTTCCTCAGAAAGAGAAAGGAAACTAAAAAGTGTTTCGCAGATCAAAAGCAGTACTTTAAACTGTATTCAGAACAGCACTGTAGAAAGGCAGTGAATAGACGACCGGTTGAAGTGGCAGCCTGTCTGTATAACCTCAGTTCAAGGAGGACTCCAAAATCACACCAAACAGCACACACCGAGACAGGAATAGCAAACAATGCTGAGATCCAAACCCAAGAACAAAAATAAGAGCTCTCTTGTGTTCACTAGTAGGTTCCCTCTTCCTGACCTGTACCTCTCTTCTTCACTACGCTTTTAACAACCAGAACAGCAAGGACATACTGAGCTCCTGAATTTGAGCAAAAAATTGCCATCAAGACAAAGCGAATAGGTATGACCTATATAGAGGAGTCGGTGCCTTTTTCACACAACCACAGAGAAGTTCAGACTGGAAGACACCTCTGGAGATGCTGTCTAGCCAAACTTGCTTAAAGCTTCCAAGTTACACTACGGTGCTGAGAGCCTTAGGTCAAGCTTTGAAAATTTCCAAGGATTCTTCTGAATATGAAGTGAATATTTTTGTAGCATGCAAAAAGGAGAAACTGCTTCAAGTATTTTTTTTGCTTTACTACTAAGATTCTCTTATATGCTCACAGTTTCAAATAATTCACATTTTTTCTCACTAGGAACCTCAGGTGTATACACAGTTTAGGTTTGGGGAAGCAGAAAATGGGAAAGGGTCTAGTCCAAACTAACATGCATAGCCCAGCCTAAAATCACACTGGTGTCAAGGACATGGGACAACTCTTCGCAATGAAAGAAATATGTAACTACAGTCAGGGCTCCCATTTACAGGGTCCGTCTTAAAACTGCGTAGATCTCAAAAACCTGAAAAGGAAACTAGATGTTGCCAACCCACAAAGGATTTGACATGCTTCTCCTTCCAAAGCAGTTACAGCTGAGGTTGTAAGAACTACAGCAGTCAATGTACATACTAAAAGAAAAGGAAGGGAGAACAGATCTGCCATAACTGTCGTTCACAAAATGATGGACAGCATCCTTAATCTGTTCTTATGGATAACAAAAGAGGCTGTTAAAAGTGATAATTCCCTCAATGATCAGAGTAAGAAACATTTGAGCATATCTAACCTTTGTGAGGTTCACCAACAGGTATTTTACTACCACAGCAACTTACTGAAGTTCCCAGAGTATTTTGAAATTTCATCACTTCAACTTCACTGTTCCTTAGAGGTTCCCTTCTCTTTACCTGTCTTCCCAACAGACATATTTGTAATGGCAGTGTGACTTATTTATTATATATACATATAACCACAGCTACAGCAGTTTACAAGATGTCCTGACCAAGTTTTCACTTTCATCACTGCAGCATCCCAATTTTTCAGAAAGTGGTTTCTGTTGGTTGATTAATATCTCCATCAACCACTGTCTCACAGTGCAGCAGATCAACAAAGGGATGACTTTTGCTTCAGCAATGACTAAATCAAGACATAGATCCAATACTCTGAAGTAACTGTATTTTCAGAATTTTGTTAATCTTGCAATAGCCACCTGCCAACCTCATCTAAATCACTTGCTCTAAACCTTTTTCTAGTGATTTCTTTCAAGCTTTTTTAGCGTTTATAATACAATAAAACCTGGAAGTACTGTACCTGCCAAAATGAATTACATATAAGGAACTGAGACTACGCATTTTTTGCAGACTGATGTTGCACTATTTTAGATTCAGACATTATTTTTTAAATGCTCATTTTTTTAAGTGCAGCACATCAAAAATACAAACATTGACATTAAGGGGACTCATAACAAATGGCACTTCTAGGAAACCAGATTAAGCTTTCATGGAACCTAACAGGAAAATATTCTGGGGGGTTTATATTTTCCCATTGATGATAGACAATAAACAAAACCTGAAACCTGTTTTAAGTTAACAAGATAAAAAGATATCCAAAGAAAGCCACTACTGAACAAATTGTATAACACAATATATGAAGCTAAACAGTCCCAAATATCAATAGTATTTTGTCAATTAAGATTTTCTGGTAACTTGAAATAGCTTACACGGTGGTTCCAAAGAGCAATACTCCAAAACAGAATTGGAGCCAAATTCCACTCATATTGTTAGAAACTTAGTGAATCTGAGCTGTGTAATCCAATGCAGCCAAAAGAAAGACTGTCCTATCACAACAAATTCAGTAACATATTTACCCTTTTCTCCAACTTAATGGATAGTGTAATAGATTTCAGCTTTAGTCCACCATTCTATAATGAATAAATTATTTTTATCAAAATTTCAGGGAAACTTCAGCCCATTATTTTCCTTTTTATTAAATTCCTCTTTCGGTGTTTTAACTTTTATTTATTGTCTCAGTTTATCTGACTGAGTTTTGAAGTTTAGATGAACAAAAAGTAAAAAGGATCTCTCTTCTGACTGGAATTCATGCTTAGTGTGATTGTCTTTAAAACATAACCAGGTCTGTTTCCAGTGCGGAAGGTTAGTTAACTGTACAGGCTGGTTGATGCTTAACCACATCTGTGTGATAAGCCACAAAATACAGAATGTTCAGTAAGAAGTAATAGGCCCCAAAGTCAACTCACATCATGATACTGTACAGCCTTACTATAGTAGAATCATTTCTATGACAGTTTTTCTAGTTCTGCTCTTCCTTCTCCTCCTCTCTAAGTATTTAAAATCTGCTTGAATAAAAGAAAGTTGATAAGAAGGACATAATCATTCCTTTAAAATGTTTATTTTGTGCAACTCTGGTAAAGCCTGAAAGTTTTTAGCTTAAGCTCATAGTTTGCTTTTAGATTTTTGATAGAATAATTATCCATAAGTTCACTATATTTTGGATATTGGATGTGAGTAGTTTTAATATTTGAGGAAATGTAAGAAAATATGGATGAGGTACAAACTCTTACTATAACCAGCCTTTAAAAAAAACGATGCTGTTTTCAAAAAAACACTTTAAAACTTCCTGAAAGCAGATAAGCACTAGGCTCTTTCAGAGTCCAACTCACTTTGAACATGGGACTTGTACACCAAACTATGGAGGTCCTTTTGAAAATTTTAGTCGTGCCTCGGTTCCATGGCAAAAAATATTAGTTTATTTCTTTTCAACTTCAACTTACAAGTTAAATTCAAAGACACATTGTTTTCAAAGAACCAAAAGAAACTGAGTTTCTGTATCACTGAAGAGGAACATGAATTCTTCTATGTCTTATATTTGTTCCCTCCTTGCAAAAAGGAGGCAGGGGTTATTAACAACTTGTCACCTACATGTTAAAATGGCACTTCGATTTCTATTAGAAAGTATCCTTCCACTCTGTATAATATTATGCCCCAATAAACAATTTGGTTGAATTTAGAAAGTGAGGAAGAGTGATCACCACGTAAATTCAATTTTCTTTGTTTTCAGGAGCAGAAGAAAGCAGGAATTCCTAAGCACTTCCCTTAAAACATTCAGAAGTGGCACAAGCAGCACCGAAACTCTTTAGGGACCCATTGATATTTAGTCACCAAGATTGTTTCTTCTTTTAGCACCCAAACTTCAGACGGTTCAGTGACGCTCACGGCTCAGTACTGACACAAACTACAGCCAGAAGGTATTGCTGGTTCATCTCTCATCAGCGTTCCACACATCCTAACCTTGTTCCTCAGTTAGGAAAACAACAGTTTCTGCCCACATTCACACTAGTGATACATTTCTTTGGCACAGATTGTTAATGTCTTTGCTTTCTGGCCCGCATTCACCTCTTTTCAAACGGTCAACTTTTTTTTTTTTTCTTCTGATATGCCAAATGTCTTTTTTTCCCCCCTTTGTAGCTTGAAACACCTTGAGTTAATGTTCTGTGAACTCATCTCAAATATACTTTGTATTATGCTTTAGGGTACTTTCAGAGCAGTTCCTGAAAATAATTTTCTTTGTATATGTAGATAAAGCTGAAATTTAGCTTTTCATGGAGACGAAAGATACAAACTAAGTGGTAACAGAATGAACATATTATTCCAATATATTATTGTTCAAATACATCTATAGATATATATTTATAACTGATGGCCCACAATTCTGTAACCTTTCAAAGAGATGTTTTAGAGATCTTTTTGTCAGAAAGAGTGGTCTACGGTGTTCTCCTAGATGTATTGGTTTTTTTAAGAGTTTATATATGAAAAATGAGAGGATGCAGGAAGAATAAGGGAATTCCAAAAATGTTACGACAGTTCCATTTGGTAGTCATCATTATTCCAAATTAATTACATGCCATTAAAACATACTTATTTTCCAGTATCTAAAGACCTTTCTATAACTTTCATTCATCAGATTTATCTAATGCCATAACCAATTACATATGTACACATATGCAATTTTTTTCCTCAAGTTTATGGTAGAATCATAGAAGATAATGTAGCGATACCTCCTACTTCAGCTGCTATTTGGCCAGAGGAGAAGCCCATTCTCAATTATCTTAGGAAACTATAACAAACAAACTAGGAGAACAAGATCCTTGTTTACTTTTTATCCATTTTTTTAATAAGTCGTAAAATTACAGATCTCTTGAACGTGAATTTTAAAAGGAATTATCTGATAATTAGACACAAACATACACTTGTCTGACAGGCCCCTAAATGATCTTCTGTAGCAGAGTCCCCATTGCAGGAAACTGTTATGAGACCCTTGGCTGGAATCCACCCATTCTGGTAAAGTCTCACGTGTGGACAAGGCAGGGAGATGAACAGAAATCTAATTTTCTGCATTCCATTCTCAGTTTTCATTCCAAAAAGTTATTACTGTGTTGCCTTGTATTCTAGACCTTAATTTACAACACATTGCCATGTACGTTTTCTGAGGGTCAGTTAAATGACTGACAAAATAAAGCCATTACTCCATTTAACGATAGGTTTAGTTTCATGCCTTTTATCTTGCATAAATTTATAAATCACTGGCAGCAACTGTAATCTGAGCAAACTACCACAGTGAGGTCCCAAATTCCTTGAGTCCAGAGTCACACATGCATATTACAGGTCCTATTAAGTCACCATTTAATGAAGTTTCAAAACACTAGTTTCTCTGTATTTTTCTTTAGGGAATGCTATGGCACACTCTTCAGCTAGTTAAAATGGACAAGTCAAGTCTTTCACCATAAGCATCACACATGAGTCTTAAGAAAATCACTTTCCACTTTGTGAATCCAGCCTGCACCTTGACATAATGCTTCCGACTGAAGCTAAGCTCCGTTTCAGGAAGAAAACTACCGGCGTACTGAAATAAAACAAGCGACTGAGGTAAGGGTGTGCCTGTCAGGGCACACAGCTTCATACTTGCTTGTCAAAAGACAGGAGGAGACATATTTGTATAATTACAAAAGCAATCACAAAACCTGCATAAATGGCTAAACATGGGTTTAAACTATGACTTCCATTAGCAGAGACAGAACTAATTTCCTCCCCAAAGTGATGGATCTTCCCTTCTCAGGAGGATTATCAAAAAATGTGACCTTCTAATGAAAGCTGAGTTACAAGCTACAGGCAGGCAGTTGACTTTTTTCTAACTATTCCCTACGCTACATTTTAATGGAACCTCCAGCTCTGCCATCCTGCAAATATTTTTCACTTTTCTTTTGGCGGGCCAGGGACTAAAGCTGGAAAGAAGAGGTACGTGGCTTTCCTGTGCCCACACATGTGACCATAGATCCTCCAGTAGATCATAGATTTCTGCACACGCACACTTATTTATTTAAAATGATAGCACAGAGCACTAACAACGGTGGTGTAAGTAGTTGATTAAATGAAATATGCTGTGCCTAAAGCATTCCAAACTTTTACTTGATTTTGTTTCCCTTTAGCATGTATTTCCTGTGATTTCAGTAGACAGCATAAAGCTCACATAATTACTAATTAAATTCTTACCAAAAAAATAAAACTATGTCCTTAAGGATGTAACAGCTAAACACTGATATGCAAGCAAGACTACATCACCAGTGACATCTTATTTCTAGACTTCTTTTCTTGGAGGAAGAAAATCATCCCCAGAACAACCATATCAAAGCAAAGTAGCGCACAACGCAAGATGTTCCCCTGGCAGGAAAATGAAGCAGGCAGTTTCTCAGCATAGTGAACTGCCGAATTAAAACCCCCAGTGATGGGATTTAAATACAGTGGGCCACTCTGTTTATCATTTCAGCACTGAATTTGGAAGTCTCCAACAATTTCAATGCTCATCTGTCTCTCTGAGAACATACTTGGCTCTCTGCTGATCTGGAGAAGTAGGCTCCCTTGAAATTATATAATCCTTGCAGAATCTCTCACAACTTAAATGAAGGAAAACAACAGTAATTTTAAAAGAACTTCTCTGAAAAGCTAATAAAGCATTTGCTGTTAAACAGGCTAAGCTCTGCCATGCTTGCAAGCAGAACTCCTCTACAGCAATGCCATTTGTACCACAGCAACACGGGGAACTCCTAAACAAGGGGCAGAAGCTCAAGTACGTACGTTAGGTAATGCAAGAAGCAATCACTGAAGGCCCTGTTCCCATGGAAGCTTTGGCTCACGCCATGTTGGATCACGAAGTCTAAATCTTACATAATGTTTGGAATACATTTATTTTCTAAGTGTAATTGAATTTTTTTGCAGGATATTTATTAAAGGCAATGACAAAAAGTCTTCAAATATAAAGAATTCTCAATTAAAACACAGTAACAGAAAACCCTTTACAGCTTCCTACTTACTGTCATAACTACCTTGACTTTATTGTATCTACACACTAAATTCCAGAGTCTTTTTAATCTGTATTATAATTTTTACATTAACATTCTCGAGACCTTCATGAACTCTCCCATGCACGTGAGGTGAAATCTTACTTCGTGACTGTCAAGATGTTATGCATTTTCCTTATCTGGGAACTGATCTTTTTTCTGGTTTTTTTTTAATTAATATAGAAATATTTCTTCCATTCACTTGTGCCAGAGGTGGTAAATAATATTGTTATCACTCAAGATGTGTTTTCCACTAATCCCACTCTTATTCACAATACAACACCTTGAAGACAAATTTAAGGACATTCTAAACTCTTCCTGGAGTGGAGCTTTTAAATGTGCAAAAGCTATAGAAGACATTATGCTTCCTAGCAAGTCACTCTACTAATTCAGAGACCCTAATTGAAGAAAACTGCTTTAAAGCTATTTTCCTTACTTTACCACTAGACAATGAGAATGGAGCCTCCCCACAGATCTTAAGGGATAATCAAATTCTCAATTCCACCCTAAAATTCCTGCTTCATATTACATGCCTGTATGTTTTCAAGGAGCATCAATTTTCAGAAGACCCAAGAAAGACGTGGTCACCACTACTTCACCACATCAAAGAAACACAACTGTTAAAAATTTCCTCTCAGTGATCTCATTTCAGAAGGAGGTAATTGAGACAGAAGACTAATAATTGCCATTATGAGTTTTTATTTGAATGACATAACTTTCATTCAAACAATACTGATTTCTTTCATCCACTCCAGAAGAACTGGAATACAGCAAACTGTATCTTGAACCTACTACTCGAATATAAGTACTATAGAGCACAGGCAACTGTAACATTGAGTCCACAAGTATTTTTAATTCTAGTCTTCTAACTTCTGACCCGAAATACCCACAGGTACTACGAGCATTCCCATACCTTGTCTGCACAGATGAAGCAACTACTTCACTGTTAGAAGCTGGCTATCTAACCGAGATGGGCAATTGGAAAAGATCTTGGGAGGCTTTACAAGAAAGGGTTCTGTTTAAGGGCAAACAGCCCATTAGTCCCACTGGCCGTGCCCAGCCAAGCATGATGACCACAATTGCCAGTGGGCTTCAGCAGCGGCATCCCCCAAAGCTTTGAAGCAAAAATGTACAGTTCTTTTTATTAGCCCACTGAAAGGATAAAGTCACTGATTAAATTACAAGATTTGGGGTTTTGTTGTTCTTGGAACTTAACCCTCAAAAGAAGTAACTGGAATAATGCCAAAAGTATATCTGATCGATTCCTGTTTGGAGCCAGTGCTGTTCTCCTGTAAGAAAAACTCTACTGCCTGCTTGACAATCACAGGTCCCTTTAAAATCCAGGTATAAACACTCACCTGGATCCACAAGGAGCTTTCCAAATATGGAAGGATTTTTTTTACCTTTTCAGCTCTAAATTTTTCAGGCAAGTGTTATTTTTCTACTAATAAATTTCGATAAATTCAACTTAAGAGTGCTCCATTAGCAAATGCCAGTTGTTATTATACTTCATTTCTTAGGAAAACTTTTTTTTTGTTTTTACTGTATGGATGTGTTGAACTTAAGTTTTAGATGTTAAATTACTAAGCAAATGGGTGTTTTAATGCAAAGACTGACACATTTGTAACTATAGGAGTGTGAATGGTTCCACTATAGGATTACTCAAGTCCAAGTAGAATACAAATGCAATACAGGACCACAGGTTCAGATCTTTGATCTCCTTTTTTGCAGAGGCTGTGATGTACAAAGCCAATTCCACTGAGCAGACAGTACTACACTGAATATAAATTATCCTTTAACTATAGCAAGGCTCACATTTAAAGAAATGCTGCAAGGATGAACAATGCAGCCATGAAGCAGAGTTCTTCAGCAGCAAAAATACAGACCAAGATCTGCATGGATAAGCATGCTTTAGAAAGACACTTGTTTTCCTCAGATGGTATTTGATAAAAAATGGAGTCAAATCTGGAACATGTGTTCATACAGAAGCACAATTAGAGCACACTGCCTGCTCTTTCTACAAAAAAAAGTGAAGTAAAAATACTTGCTTTATTTTCCAGATTAAGAATCATTCCCCTAAAGAGCATAACAAATGACTTTAAAATGTGGAAACCAACAGTCTCCACTGAATATGGCTTGAAATTTAGACACATCTTTTCCAGATATCTCTTCAGAGGAAGAACCTTCTGCCTATTGAGCTAGCACTAAGCTCCCTGGAGTTTAGCCATGAATATTCTAAACCTATCTCTTACAATTCGCTAAAAGTCATCTTTTGCCAAAATAAAATCCTTAAGAGGAATTCAATACGCTTATGCAGCTTTTCTTCATTTTACTTAAAATAAGTGTTTCCGTCTCAACTTTATGCCAAATAGACAGCAAGAGAGAGACTGAACTGTGGAGCTATTACCTCAGGCTTTGTACACAACTCTAGTGGGAAAAGAAATTACTTCTGAGAACATCAGATATTTGGTTTAGTTCTATATAATTTTGTATTTAACCAGCTCTTTTGCAGTTACAGATAAATACTGTTGAGTATTCTGACAGGAATTTCTCTGCTGCTTAGATCAGTTATAACTTAGGTGGTTCTAAGAAATGGTGCTTTCCCACCCTGTGATGTTCATTTGTGTGCCAACTTTGTGTGTGTGGAAATGCTAGTAAATAAATAAATAAATAACTTTTTCTCCTACCTTACCTCTTTTGACCTGTGTAATCTGACAGATCAGTGCTACTTCCACTGCGGACAAGCAAAAAGTTACAATTTATCTTTAGCATAATCTGTTTGTCCTCTTCAGGTTTGCTTTCAGTAAGGCTTGAAGAAGGTGTTCTTTGTGGCTCAGTTCTCTGTGCCACAATAAAATTTAGCACAAAAAAAGAATGCAAGGGTGTCCTCAGCTCTGCTGTGGTTCAATGAACTTGAATATCTTCTCCTCTCCTTTGCCAACTGTGAAAAGCAGCAACAATTACTCAAAATGTATTATCAGCTCAAGCTCAGAAAGGCAGGATCCGATGAATGGACTCCATCTCCCTCAACCTTACAGGTCCTTTCCATGTCCAAGAGGGGCAAAGGAGTCCCTGTTCGCCTCCTGGCACACACCTCGCAGCTACTTCTCACAGGCAGCTACACCAAGGTTGCAAAAGGAAAGTGAGATAAATTCTCTGCTTTCCACATTGCCTACAAGGTTTCTGCTCGTAACCAGCAGACTGAAAGCTCTGTGCCATTATGGCAAAAGTCACAAGTGAACCATCCTCCTCTTCCCCAAACGATAAAAATTCTCTCCTTGCCTGTATTCTCTCTCCTTGCCTTTCTGTGGTCTCCATAGCTGAAACCAAGAATTCATTGGACATCACTGCAATGCCTCTAACCAATTCTAACTGTCTCCAGAGCTTGAGTAAATTGAAATATATTTCAGCTTGATCTGGTTTTTATCCCATTCCAGTACTCCACATATACAGCAACTTTAAGCTTACAGACATCCCTTCACGGTTCAAGAAAATCCTTCAATCAAAGAACTTCATTTACAATCCAGCATAGTTTTTGCTTCCTCGTCTCTCCACAGCAGCTAGGCATTTTGATGCAATCCTCATTTAATGCAATCTCCATTACAGGATTATGATCACATCAATAAAATGTTCCATATGGGGTTTTTTCCAGCCCTCTCCCTCTCTCATTAATACCAGGCACTATATCTGCAAAAAACAACAAATCAAGCAGGATGATGGGATGCTCTGGGGAGGCGGTGGGGGGTACGCATTCAACAAAATGCAGCAGCCAATGCAAACTGCCCGTCAGAGACTGAGACGGTGGATCTCCTCATTCCTGAGCTATGGGAGTTAGCTCTGTCCGCGCCGTGAGCATAGAGCGTAAACGTGCGATGGTAGCTGACTCAAAATAAATACATCTTTTGCAGCCACTTGTGAGCTCCCTGTACTTTTCACAGCAGCAGACTTTCATTTTACTTGATCAGTTTGTCTATCAGTACTGTTGTGGATGAACTGCTGATGCTCTGCTGAAAGGGGGGGGGGGATACCGGACAAAAGATTTCATATAAAAGGAAATAAACCCCCCTCTTTTCCCCGAGCCCTCTTCTTACCTTCAATGCCTTGTCTGCACAAGATGTCAATCTACACGGGCTCCTCAGCACATCACCAAGGCGTTCAGAGTAGCGAAGGCTGCCCCACTGCATGGAAGTTAGA